>NC_063275.1:9252602-9554067 GCF_910591885.1 Bombus terrestris
TAGTATGTTACATTAATCAAACTTTAATACCCAGAATCAGATTTGCATAATTGCATTGCAAATTGTAATCTATTGTATTATTTCTATCAAAGGAGATTCTGAAATTACGACGTTAACACTTGTGAAATTTATACAACAATAGTGTAGCATAGTTTAATTAGATAAAACAAATTAACGTTTCGATACAGAAGAGTATTTTTATTTTATTAGATGATTATTTAATGAAATGTAGATCTTTTCAATTAGAATACACTTGTACCTTTTAGTATAATAGTATAATATTTAGTATAATATTAGCCCCTAGCGCTTTTCTCATAAATGACAAGTGTGAGGAAAAGATGAAAAGAAGAAGAAGAAGATGAATGATTTGAAATGAAGTCTTTAAATGTAGTTTTTAAATGAAAACCTTTCTTTTTCTACGCGCATCGATTTCTTCCGGCTTTCTATGAACAAAAATAATAGGCTAACATAGTTGAACATTGATTAGTTTAAAAACTATTTTTACTTTAATGTTGTAGAATATCAAATGTAAGACAAAGAAAACATAAATATAGATGTCAGAACTGCGTTACGTTTTTCCTTGTTTCTCATGTGATATTCTACAAAATTAGGATTAAGATATCTTCTACACTAATCAATTTTCCACCATGTTACGCTAATACCTTTATGTAGAATGACGAGAGAATTCGATTTATGCAAAATCATTTATCTTCTTCCTCTTTCATCCTTTCCTCATATTTCTCGTTTACAAGAAAAACGGTGAGAACTAATAGCATGATCATCCTTTGCACATTCTTTTGGTGATGATTGCACAAGTGCCATCACATTGCATAATTTAAAAGTAAAGAAATATTTATAAAATAATTTTATAAAAAACACTTAAACAGTTTATTTAAATGCATTTAAATATATTAAAATTGTTAAAGGGAACAAATTTTTGCTCCTATATGATAATGAAATCCATTTAGAAAATAAAGTTATATCAGATTATTAGGTCATACCGGAAGTAACGTTATCTCTTATTTTGAAGTTTGAATCTCTAAAATAAAATTAGCTACGGTCAACAATAAATTAACGATAATCAATTAAATCTCAACGATGAGAAAGATTGTAAATGATATTGGATAGTAATGATTAATGCTACTGAATCATAAAGGAATTTTGTTTTATCGTATCGTGAAAACGATACTGTTATTCACTCTTTTCTTAAACTTATTTCGATCATAATAGAATGTTATACAGATTAAAAACTTAACATAATATCTAATTTTAAAATGGTATCAAGATATCGTACCACCAAACCGCGTAAGAATGATAAAACATAGTCAACAACAGATTCGTTAACAAATACGATAAGATTCTTACATCTTAAAATTTTACGTACGTAAGTTACTTATGTAAAACATAACATTATTTATGAAATGGCCCAATAATTTGGTAAAATGATAACACGTAAATGTTTAGTTTGGAGACTAGTTTAGAAAATCTATTATTATCTAATTTGTTTTATAGGTATAATAGACGTGAAATATCTGTCTGTATTAGAATCGACCCAGCCTCGGCTGTAGAATTAATCGTGGCTTCAAATCAAACAGAAACCGTGAATACAAACAATGCGATTGAAATTTAAAGCAAATAATAATTTACGGCTTATGCTTAACTGGCATTAATCGTGTTAGATAAAACATGATCGCTGAATGTAAAGCACAACGCTTTTAACTGTATCAGGGCTTTTTTATTAAATTAACCAGAGAACCTGTGAAATTGCGATAAGAGAAATATAATAAAGCTGCTCGATATCACTTGGTTCCCCCAAGGATTAAAGGTTTACAGACGAGCGCGTGTCTGCTAGACGATGCAATTTATCTGCTGTGTGTCGAGACGCTTGGCGAAGCGTAATATTGCCGATGCCGATGAGTTATTAAAGGGCCAAACTTCAGAGATTCGCGTATGTGTTACATATGGTAGTACCGAATAGTACAGAGGGTGGTCAGCTACGAATTGGCTATAACTCAAAGTAGCTCGTTAAATTGCGAGGATTAACCGGGTAGAGAGGTATTTACTCATCTCCTCGTTAGATGACCAATTGAAGGCATATGTTCTAGAGTTCAGGAACTATTACAGTTACAGCGATTTGGAATTAATAATAGTACTAATATTTTACGAATGACTTTCTTTGTTTAAAATTGATGCTAAGTAAATTTGGAATCGTATTAGTATTAGTTCACTGTTATTTTTATGCAGTATAGACATTCCATCGAGGAAAATATTTTGAAGAAATTGTATTAGCCTTTAGTTTGATAACAGTTTTATGTGATATAGTAATTTAATGTTCTTCGTAGGTTCTGTTATTGATCTTTTGTTTCACGAAGTTTGAATGTAAAAGTTGCGAGGTCAGAATCTACCGCTTTGTTAATGTTAGATATATTAACTCATTGCAAATGATGTTTCATATTAAACATGGGTATTGTCGAGCAAAAGTGTTGAGGTATAACCCATGCAAAATATAGAATTTAATATAAATTTTTTAGAAGTGCTATAATACGACAGTTGGTCACTGCGTGTCAGTTAGTCAATGTACCTTCCATTAATTAGTTTCTATTATATCATATTCACTTTTGTATGAAGTAACTTTAAGTGTTTTATAATTTATGAGTTAGTATTACACATTATATATCTTTTTGTCTGCTAGATTACTTTGACCATTACAAAACACAATTATTCCTTAAGTCCAACATTTTAATCTACTGGGTTATTTACTAATGATGAACTTGTCAAAAGTTAATCATTGTGAATTGATTTGAATTTTATAATTGTCGATTTCCAAAATGTAAAAGAATATATTATAAATGAATGTAATATGTTATAATTAAAATGGCATAGTGAAAATAAAGAGACATAATCGCGTTTCTTCCTCAATAAAAATTAACAATAATTTGATCAAAAGTAGATACGTCAACATTTTTAGTAATTGGAAAATTAGGACATTTAAAATTTGTGACGTTTACAGATCAGTGGTTTTAGTTTAATTAGATCAATTGTAACACTTGAAAATATATAAATACAACATAATATGCTTTGAATATAAATAATCTAATTTACACA
Source organism: Bombus terrestris (assembly GCF_910591885.1). Taxonomy (NCBI): domain Eukaryota; kingdom Metazoa; phylum Arthropoda; class Insecta; order Hymenoptera; family Apidae; genus Bombus; species Bombus terrestris. The sequence continues at coordinate 9,255,708 of NC_063275.1, forward strand.
GTATTATAGCAATAACAAATCACTGATAAATTTTATTACTACTAAAATATGGAAAATGTAGGTGATAAGTAACTTTATGTTTCTTAATTAACAAGGTAAATTGGATTCAGAACAAATCACGATGTTATATCATGCTGTACGAACTAGGTGTGGTTATAAGAGTAAAATAAATTTAATTTGCAATTTTGCATGGTAAATTGAGCAATAGCAAATTTATGTTTTCTCAAAAGAGTATGTCAAGCGTTATTACTTTTATATAACATCAATCTAAAGAAGTAATTTATTTATCGTACTCCTTTATAAATATACAGGGTGATTGGTAACTGATGGTACAAGCGGAAAGAGGGTGATTCTACGCGAAAAAAGAAGTCGAAAATATAGAATAAAAATTTTTCGTTTGAGATTTTGTTTTCGAGAAAATCGACTTTGAATTTTCGCTCGGTACGCGTGCACTTTATCGCGTCTCGTTATAACAGTTTAAGTTTGTTTTTGCCGTAACGGAAAATTAGAAATACATAATGAAATAATATGAAGTAATCATAAAGTTTATTATTACAAAAATTGTTGAGAATGTTGCCCATTCTGCAGAACACATACTTCTGCTCTTCTAATTAAATTTCTATGAACACTTTCTAACGTATTCGATTGTTTTAAAGTATGAAAGGTTACAATAAAGTGCACGCATATATTTTTGTATTCTTTGAATAATTTTTATAATTTATTGAAATGCATACACCACTTAAGATTACACGAATGTATTAATTAACCCAATAGTTTAATTGAATAGAATATTGAAAGAAATGCATATATTGAATAGAATTATTGAAAGAAATACATATTGTAAAGAATGGAAGTAAAGTATGGAAATAAACACATTTAAAATTGTATTATAAACTTGTTTATAAATAAAGTGGAAATTTATAATTATAATAAAATGCTTATAAATAAATAAATATGTGTTGAGAGTTATAGGGGTCAAATAATACGCGCTATAAATTGTCACATTAAAAGAAATGTTTTTTGTTACTATTGAAAATCTTCATTTCTGACAATTTACAGAAAAAGAAAGAAAACAGGCAACAAATGAATAATACGTAATAATTTAACGAAACAACATGGTAAACCAAGTTTCCTTTCGTTGAAATTTATTATGAATTTCAGTACGCCAACATTCATTTTAGTATACATATTATATAATGTGCGTCGGAGTTGCTTTACTTTAATTTGCAAGGTTACATCACAACGAGAAAAAGTTCGTTGGATTTACGAGGTCAGAAGAAAATCCCAGATCACGAATTCCGAACATTCATTACAACTCTTATCTTGTTAAACAATACTGATTTTGGTAATACTCGTAGTTCTGTTTGTCTTTCGTGAGAAGATTAGTTCAGAATAACAGCGACTTTTATTTGAGAAGTTTAGGATGAATATGCAATAAAATTGAAAGTTGGCTGAATATTCGAATTTTTATTAGTTGCAAAACAAACTTAGCTCTGATGGAGAACCGGAAAGGACTAAAGGACGAGGTGTTAGGAAAAATATAGAACATGTAGTAAATAAACAAACATTCTTTAATATCTATTGTTCAAAAATCTTAAGAATCTCTATTAGCAGAGAATTCCGAAAATTTCTTTTTTTTACTGAAGCACGCATTTAGTAGTGGGTAGTAGAAGAAGTAGTAGTTCATTGTTACAAGAATTCCTTTTTGCATCTAATCTATACACATCTAATTCAACACAACTCCAAGCAAAATATTTACACATATTGCATATGTTTATTCATTTATAGAAGATTTAATCGTACAAAATTAGACAAAGTATACATAATATCTAAAAATACAAAATACAAAGTATCCAAAATAATATAATACTCGGTGTAATATTTAGTGGAGGAAACAATTTGTATTTCTGCTTCCATTTACTTTCATTATTTTTTGTAGAAATATAAATTAAAATATAAATTGAAATATTTGTACAAATATCCGTAGTGGGCTAATAAACTAATAAATTAGAAAGGAACTTTCAATAGAACCTTCATATTAACAACTATCGAAGGATTTTTGAACCAAGCTCTAAACATACATATATCTTCATAGACAAGTTGAATTTTTCATTAAATAAAATTCTACGCTATCGCTTTTTATTCAATACAACCAATGACATTGCGGTCAATTCAATCAAACAAAAATTCACTTATACTTATTAAAGATTAAAATGCATACCTTTGAAAGGGACAGGTACCACATTGTGTGCTTAATAAATAATTTTTTGTAAGCTTCCAAATAGTTTTTCACAATTATGTGATTTTTAGTTCACGTTTCATATTCGAATCAGTACATGTAATCTAAAATCGTCTATTTCAGTTTATTGATTTTATTTGACATATATGTGTATATTTTAATATTTTATAATAATAATAATAATGTATATGTATATTTTAATACTTTATAACATTAATATTTTATGTAATATTATCAATTTCAAGGTCAGTCCATACCTTGAGACTTCTAATTATGTGTAGTGAGTTCATTAGCGAATAGCAAAGGAACACATATTTCTTTTTCTTCTTTCATTTATACATTCGTTTATTTTTTGCCTTTCTGTCATCACAGCATCAAAGTATATGTATGTAATTAGATTGGCATTTATAATTTAACTAGCATTGAATCGCGTGCGCTGACGAATATCCGTACATCAAAGGAAATTGTGCTTTTCACTGCGTTCAATTTTGACAGCAACTACACAATTTTTCTACCTTGTGCAGTGTGGAATAGTTATGAATGTGAATGAAATATTTGTCCGTTTTTACATGGATATGCGTGGTTTTATCGTGGTTTGCGTCGCCTGGCGAGATGCATTTCATCTGGGTCCGGTTTTACATTTATTTTATATATGTCTGGATGTTCTTTAAAGAACCACATATAACGCTTTATTTAGTGGATTCAAACTTTAATCAAGAAAGAAAGATATAAATATAAATATAAAAAAATGAGAATACAGAGGAAATTTTTAATCATAGTTTATGTCCAGTTTTAAAATATTTCATAATGCATTAAATGAATAATTTTAATAAAGATTCCTTAAGATTTCTAATCTAGTTTAATTATTTTATTTACGTACTTTATATATATATTTTTGTTTGCATCGTTTATATGATTTTTGCCAATAACCTGAAGCACAGTTCCCAATAGTCAACTACTTGTTGTCGTATTGTTCTGATTTCTATAGACCCTAAAGCCTTGAAGAGCGCTCATGGATGAATGTTGGAGTAAAAAGATTGATCTTCTTCAAGTCTCTGTCAATGTTATGCAATATTGTATCAACCGTTCACGGAGAGACGCGATCGCTAGATAACGCGTCAACAAGAGTCGTAAATTCTCGTTACGATTAAACAATCGACGCCACGAACTGATTGATCCCCTATTTCTATTACGAGAATAGAGGTGATTAGGTTTGAGTGTATATGAACAACTATACTGGGTTGGTTGATAAAAGTTTAATAAAAATAACGAAACAACAAGTTCAGTCAAAGATCAACAATTAAAAACGAAAAAGATAACAGTCAAGGTTTGTTTAGCGGTTTGCTTATAATGAGATCTATCGCACTTCGCAGCTTGAGACAGACGTTATGTGTTAGATTCGATTCAATGTGTAACGTTCGACGTGTCACAAGGAACTAACCGACTTTAGATGATTTCTTTGTCTCATTTTTAAGACGACCCCCACTCTACTTAGGTCACGCCACCGTTCGCGCCTATGATCACGTATGTCTATTCTTGCGTGGAAAACGAAACGGACAAAATTTGACGTTTCGAGAACTCGCTACTTGGCGACAGCTATGCGCTTGTCGATACATTGTATATGATCCGGCGGTCAGATAAAACGATCTGACTGCGACATTGTAAGGCCGCGAGCGACGGTTAGAAAATACAATCTGTGGTAAGCCTCGTGGCGTAACAAATATATTTTCGAAGATGCTGGCACTTTCTCTTATTGGTGCTTTATCTTTCAGAATTAATTGTCTACAATGATTGGTATTTTGAATTCGGAACATAAAAATTTGTTTTATTTCTTTCGGATAAATTTATAATTTGCTATATGCGAATTTTATAATTTGCTATTTGCGATTGCGAATATGTATATTCAGATTTCATCGCCCATCTCTTTGCTAAACTGTTTAGATATTTGATTCAATAAAATTTGTTTGCTTTTTATACAAGAAATAGAATACCACGTATTTTTATATCATAGTTAATTTTGTTGTTGAATTGTTTCCAGTGCTTCCGAAAGTGTATAAGAATCAATAACGATTGATTAACATAAATGGTCTAAAAAAATGTGGAGTTATGAAAGGGATGAAAGGGAGGGATGAAAATTATACGCACGGATATGAAGACAGTCGTAAAAAATTAAATAATTCTAAATTACGATATTATGATCATTGTGAAGCTTGTATAAGTTCATAAGGAGGCATAAATTATATGATAACAAAAAATTAAGTGATATTAATGGATTAAAATTACATATATAACGACAAAAGAAAATTCAACATGTGATCTTTATCAATGTATGTACACACTGTTGTAAATATTAATATCTGAGACAAAGTTAAATGAAATATATCACAATAATTAAAAATCAGGCGTTTGAAATATAATAACATAAATAAATTTTAAACAATAAAAATTAATGGTTATATAAATTGCCTAATAAAACAAGATAAATGTTTTCTGTAAATATTTTTCCACATAACTGTATCGCCTGTTAAAATTTTTAAATGCTATATAATTACGAAAACAGGAGCTTCAATAGAACATATTGTTTCATTACTCTCACACAAATCGTTGTTGAAATGTTTTTAAAGTTTTGCGAAGCGGTCGAACATTCGATTTGCCTGGAAGATATCTTCAAAACCTAAGTTTTTCGTAAAAAAAGAGAGGAAAGACCTCGTTAGCTGGATTCGATTCGTACTTTTTTTTCTCATTTATCAAGCCAGCTACCAGTCAGCTTCTCGAAAGAACCGAAGCAAACAGGCAACTTTTCTTAAACATATCTGAAGTGTAAGTATCCACGCGATGATATAAAACTGTTCTGGCTTTCGAGTTTCGTCGGAACTGCCCAAAGGATTTCTTAAGTTTCAACCTAGGGAAGCGAAACAAGAAGTTCTTCAAGTAGATTTACTTCGGCTGTCGATCTCGCATCATAAACAGCCAGGGACTATCATAGCTACTGTTGCATTATGAAGTTATTCTCGCGTGAAGCAGCTGTGTAGCAAATATTTGGAATCACGGGAAAATGCTTCTCGGCGGAAATGCGAAATGGAATCAACCGTTCTACTTATTGTTGGAAGAAGGTATTACGTCGTAGCTTCTTAACATAATATAATAAGTTTGTATTCATTTCCATTTTTTAAACGAATACCTCCTATATTTCAGTATACAATATTATTGTATTTATTATACAGGGTGGTTGGTAACTGGTGGTACAAACGGAAAGAGGGTAATTCTACGCGAAAAAAGAAGTTGAAAATATAGAATAAACATTTTTTATTTGAGGGTTCGTTTTCGAGAAAATCGACTTTGAATTTTCTCTCGGTACGCGTGCACTTTATCACGTCTCGTTATAACGGATCTTACTGTAGATCGTTGTCTCGATGAATATTATCGCAATTTAAGTTTGTTTTTGCCGTAACGGAAAATTAGGAGTACGTAATGAAATAATATGAAGTAATCATAAAGTTTATTATTACAAAAATTGCTGAGAATGTTGCCCATTCTGCAGAACACATACTTCTGCTCTTCTAATTAAATTTCTATGAACACTTTCTAACATATTCGATTGTTTTAAAGTATGAAAGGTTACAATAAAGTGCACGCGTACCGAGCGAAAATTCAAAGTCGATTTTCTCGAAAACAAAGCCTCAAAAGAAAAATTTGTATTCTATATTTTCGACTTCTTTTTTCGCGTAGAATCACCCCCTTTCCGCTTGTACCACCAGTTATCAACCACCCGGTATAAAATAGTAACGAACGAAATTTATGAAATGTTACAGATTAGTAAGACGTTAAATTTTCAACATTTTAATGGAATATCTCAGCCAGATATTAATGGAACAGAGAGCAATGAGTGAAATTTTTGAACTGAAAGATCTCGTTTGCAGTGGGGAAATCCGTTTTAAGATGAATGAAACATTCCTTTCAAACGATTATTCCTTTGATGAAGTAGAATTTCATATAATGACATATTATAGCGGGAATAAAGATCACTGGCTAGCTTTTGATTCCGGTAAGAAGCGTTCCGTTCGTTTGACAAAAGGAACAGGGAGAGAAAGAGAGAGAAAGTTCGAAGGTCTCCAGCTTCACGACGTTTTACTTTTTATCATATTGACAGACGAACGAGGGAGTTCTTCTCTTGAGCAACAGAAGAAGAAATGCTCGTTGGCTTCTACTAAACGGTAACAGCGTTTTAGAAAGGGTAGCTAGTGTAAAATGGACGAATACGCAGTAGTCCAAGTTTCTTTTGTACTTTTTCAATGCCTCAATTTAGCCTGAGATTGGATACCTTAAATTGGATAAGACGCGTAAATATCTAGCTCGTTGTACTCTCGTTCTCCCTATGAAGGATGACTATTGTGTCTGGCAAAAGAAGAAATACAAATGCGATGGAATCAGAATAATCAGCTTAAATCTTGGACAATAACAGAATATATTCATTGTTTGCTTGGGTAATTAAATGAAGCTGCTCAGTCGGAACTCATTCAATAAGCTAAAAGGTCCACGGTCATTGTTAGAATTGTTGATTTACAATAAATTCGACGTTCGTGTTGAAGCTTTGTGCAATATTTTGATATTCACGTTTACTTTTCAAAGTAAATTGTTATATGAATTTGCATATTTTCGCAATTCTGGTCACATGGCCATAAGAAAGTCATGATTATTTCATTTCAATATAGTTAATATTATTATTAGCGCCTTTTTTTGCTATTTATTTTACATAAAGTACATTGTTCGCGCGATATACAATTTTTTATATAGGTTTTAACATCAGCTACAACTATGGGATTATTAGCGACGGCAATGTGAGCAGAAAGAGATTTACTAATTAGATATTGTTTAATAATGATACATATGACTTTCAGAAAGAAGAATTTTCTTGAAACTTGATTTTTATCGCAGAGATTTTCATTTAAAGCTTTTTTATTCTGGTATTTGTTTGTGAAAGTAATTGTATTGAAGACAATTTAATGTTTGACGATAATTTGACAATTGCAGATATCACAGATTGGTGAGTTAGATTTTGAGATTAAACAGGCATGTATGAGTCTGGTGTGATCAACTTTAAATTTATTTATTGAGGTTTCTGGTAATTAGATCCTTGTTAAAAAATTCTTCTGATTTTGAATCAAAAGAACCTGAATTCGTTGTTTTCGAATGAAAACAGCTGAATTAGAGATTGTTACACATTTAAAATCCCAAAACTAGAATGATTTTCAAATACATAAGAATATATATATATTCCTTTTTTTTATTTTATAATATTGTGTTAAATGAAAGTTTAGTACCCAATAATTATTATTAATAATTTCGAACAGATATGAATGTTTCATGACAAATCGAATTACATAAGTTACGATGTCAGTAAATTCTTCGTATAGAAGCTTCATACAGCTATTACTAGTATATAAAAATGTTTAATTATATCAGATTCAAAAATAAGTATTTCTTTCCCTACATTTATTTGTTAAAATTGAGAAGCATTTTAGTTTAAAATGAGATTAAATATAATTTGCCAAAATATAATATATCATAATATTCCATAATATACCATAATGTATCTATTATCTATAACAGAAAAATTAGAAATTTCAGTTCTTGTAACTTCTGTAACAAATGAAAAATATGAGAAATATCAGCGTTCAACAAGACACTGAATAATACTATCTAATTGACATCGATATTTTAAATTTAAACTAAATTAATTTGCCAAATGCTAATTGAACAAAGTGTTATAATAAGCTATTCACTTGCTTTATATGATTCCGTCAACATATGGTACATATAAAGATATTAATAGAAATCTTAATTCACTAAGAACTATGATAAATATTTAAAAAAAACGAAGTCACCTCGAATTTTGATAATTTTTTAATATTCCGTCGAGGTCATCATACTGAGTAGTCTTGCGAAGTGTTGTTTTAATTGGGGGTTGCCATTTATCAAAAATAGTCTGTAGAATCGTGTAAAATGTAACTCCTTCAACTTTTAGAATGGCGATATCTTAGGAATGGTGATTCTTAGGAAAAAAGTATGAGGAACATTTTTGTAGATAATTTTATGATCTACAATTTTTATCTGGGTTATATTTTCGATAAAACTTACCATTTTCAAGAAAAATTTAAAAAATTCGAAGATTTTGACTTTGACCTTGATTAACTTTTTTAGCACGTATAGAATCAATAGGGAGTTTTGGCACTTTATTTCTACAGGTGTTCCCAAGGTCTCTACCAAAATTTAGCTCCGTTGGAATTTTTGTTCTTTGAAATGTCTATTTTGACCAGACTAAAAGTTGTTATTAAAAAAAGTTTATACAAAAGTACGTAATTTTCCGAGCACTATTTTTTAATAGAATATGAATAACCGAGACTTTTCTTTAATGTGATCCAGATAATCTACACCTAATCCAAACTTATTTCTCTTTAATTTAAAATTAGATTTGGGGTAAGTCAAGTTAGGTTTTTCTCAGAAAAACTTAACTTAGGTTTATCTCATATAAAAATATAGAGTTCCCTCACCCGCACTTTCACTTGTTGATACTATTATATCAAAATACAAAATAATTTTACTAAATTTTTATAAAAAAGTAAATAAATAAATAGATGAAACAAATAAAATAAATATAATGAAGTAAGATTACTACAGTTACAACACTACTCAGAGTGATGACCTTGACTACATATTGCAAAATTATCGAAATCGGTTTTCATGAACATTTACCAAAATCACACCAAATAATGTTATTTTAATATTAATCAATTTGGCACTTTGCAAATAAATAATGCTTTATACAATGTGAAATGGAAAACCCTTACAGGAGCACAGAGTTATGGGTAGCGTAATGGATAAAGCAATTAGAATGTTCTTCTATAAACATTGATTCGTGATAAAAGAGCTAGGCGTTTAGTTATTTCAGGCCGTTCTGCAAAACATCGCTTCAAAATTTGATATATGTGTACATGCATATATTTATATATTTACTACTGTTGAAGGATCAAAAATATCCGATACTTATTCATTTTTAACAAAATCTACATATATTTAATTAGAAAATTACGGATAACTCGAGCTGTAATGAGTTTATCCTTTATAATCACTCAATTATGTATAATAGATTACAGTAAAGCCTCGCTTATCCGAACTAATATGGAGATAAGACTGTTCGGATAATGGAATTTTCGGATAACAGAACAATCACGTTTCTGATATGAAGTTTCTATTCTATTCAAATATAAATTAAGATTAATTAATAGCTTCTTTAAATATTTATGGATCCTATATCTTCTTGGCTGCTAGCAATAAATCACGTAATTCTTTAATATAAATAACTACACAGAGATTCTTTTTGTACTTCGAACCACTGAAACTCCTTTTCGAATGCCACGGTATGAGGAGGCACCTCTTCATTATCACTTTCGTTTTCTATTTGTGTAAAATCGCCATTATTATCGTCTTTATCGCAATGAAACCATTTTATTATATCAGTATATTTAGAGTCTTTATACTTTTGGCAGCATCAGAGAAATCTACGTGCTTTAGATTATTTTCAGTATCATGTTTCTGTTTTATAATGTCTGTGATTGTGCCTGTCCCAAGGCCATGTATTCTGTTGTACTTATACCACTTTTGAGTTTTTAATTACCTACGTCGTTTTTCGTTTCGATAGTTAGAACGCTATTAATTCCATATTAAAGTCTTATAGTTCGAATTCACTGAATCCAATAAAAGAAGAAATATATTGTATATGAAACGGCAAGACTTATTGTCAAGACTTATTTATTTTTCTTATTTGGGAGCTTTAATATTCGTTTTTTCAAAAAGTTTTTAGACTAAGATTACTATCCTGTTGTAAGATATTAGGTTGTCCCAAAAGTTCCTTTCATTTCCAATAGAACAAAATGGATTATACATAATTCAATAAAATAATATAACACAAAAAATGTTGTGCGTCTATTATTTCTTCATAAAACGAAAGATACTTTTGGGACAACCTCAATATATATTTTTACTCCAGTCCATTTCAAATTTTGTAACAGACTATTATAAATTTTCTTCTATTAGAATTCGATCATATTAGTATGAAACAACTACCATGTTTCATAGTCGATATGATATTATTTGGCTCAAAAATATAGTTTTTTCTTTACATGTAGTTTCGTTTCTGAAGCAAAAGCAATTCAAATTTTATTTCATGGAAGAAATGTTTGCGAAAGAGTATACACAATATAATCTCTTTCTATTCATTCGTGTAAAACAGCTTCTTGGATATGACGTCGGATATGATCATTCACCGTAAAAAAATAAAATATCTTTTTAGTTCCTTTACTATTAATCGATCTTCTCCTATTATAGTTTCACGTGATCTTCTTTCGAAATATTATCCATTTTCCATAAATGATCTATATTAATTTGTGTAATATACAGCTTCAACATACTATATTTGAGAGTACAATTTATATTTAACATTTATATTTAAAAATACTATCACATGTGATAATTATAAATGTTTAATTATACATAAAATGATCATTGATAATAATTAATATTTTAGTGCAAAAACGTTTACGTATATCTTAGGAGAAACAACATTTAAAATGGTATGTCAACTTATTTTCTTCTTGGAATAAAATATCTTTAAAACAATTATATGCGGCTGTTCCTACTAGAAAATAAATTTTTATCGAGTAGTACATTATTACAAGTAGAAAATATAAGGAATTAGTTGCAAATATTTGAAGAAAGAGTATTTCGTTCCCCTCCAATTAAACTTATAACAGATAAAACCGTAGTATATAAATATACATAACTTTCCACGCTAGTGTTAGTACGTATGTATCTTGTGTACAGAGGAATTGTCAACAAACCGAAAATAATCAAGTGTCTCTTCCGAATGGTGTCCTTGTGAACTTCTTCTTCCGAGTTTCATTCCCGATCCTGCATTCTTGAGATCTTTTACAAAGACGCGTGGCAATAAAAATTCAATTACCATGCGCCGTGTAGTTCGATGCTTCTATGAAATTTTTACGAGGTCACGAAATTGCGCATGCATCACTTGTCCCAGCAATCAAGTTCAGTTACTGTTTACTTACCAGGAACGGCGAACTTCCGGAGCGGAAATGAGCGCTTCCACACAGACGACCAAACAAATGGTTTCACTAACTCGATTCGAACAGTTTCGTTATAGCTTGCGACTATACCTTTCCAACCCTTAAAATATAGTAGATAATACTATAACATCAAACCCAAAATAAATCTGCGACCTTTCCCAAAAACTCGTGCGATGACAATTTTTACCCTAATCTTCTGAAAAGAAACGGAGAATACACCGACATCTGACAGATTGCAGAAATATCGAAGTTACAATGTTACATGTGAGAGATACTGAAATCCCAATGCGCGGAATAATTAAACTTTTAATGTTTGTAACAATCAAGTCCAGGATTGGACGAAATACTAATATATTACTAAACAATGCATTAAAATATCTGCTGAAATTATACAACTATTAAATTATGTTTCTATAAATCGTAGTCACTTTCGTTTAGATATTCTATTAATAAACGTACTTGGCGATTGATGTAGGTGTTTGAGCATAAGAAATTGTGATTTGATACTGAGATACGTTTGAATGTTTCAACAGCAAGTAATAACACGAGAAAGGAAGCTATGCAGGATAACGTTAAGCAAGGAAATTAGGCAGGAAATTTCTTAAGACACGATAGCTTATTACGTGAAAGTGCTTTCTAAATATTCTTTCTGGAAATTCGAAATAATCTTCTCTTCCTTTATCTAGCAAGGGAAGCAAAATCTTATTAAGTAATTTAATAAAAACATTGCAATTTCCGTATGTTTTGTAATTTTGTTCAAAATATGAATTCAAGATGGCTATGCAAATGATTGTATTATTTAGTATTTAGCAAACTTAATAAATTTGAAAAATGAAATTAATTGCTCGATAAAACATTATTGTATCGAATATATCTTAATTTATTTAAACTATTTTAATTCAATTTTTAAGTAAATTGAAACTATTCCAATACATAATCGTTTAAATTATATTTATAACTGTAGAGCATTTGTAAATTGTAAATATTATAATATATATTATAGTTTGTTTCTTACCGATAATTATACCAATATTCTAATTTAATTATTATCGAAATTTAACACAATCAATATTTCTAATATATGTACTTGAAGAGTATAAAATATCGGACGAATGACTCGTATAAATAAGTAAATATTCCTATATAGATATTATATTATATTATAGTTACTACATTTTCTGTATTAATATGATTATAATTCTAACGCACAAGTTAAATTGGAAGGAATTAAATAACAGTAATACATAGAATAATATACAGTGGTGTCATAATGGCAATATCAAATCTCCTGAATTAATTCCAAGAAAAACAAGGAATCTACTATCCGAAAAATTATTCTATACACGAAAACTAAGGAAATTGAAGATATTCTATGATAATGTAGGGAATCGAACGGTTCGAAATATAAATGAAGATGTAGAAAGATGCAGTAAAGGCGAGGGTAGACGACTGACAGTAGTCGAAGGCATCGATCGCAACAAGAACAACAAGTGTCTAGACAACAAAATATCGGGAGCAATAGAGCATATCGAAGTATGTGTCATTTATATACATGCTCTCATTCAATATGAAGCTACTTTTTATTTACTTTTTGTCATGGTATATCTACATTCTTATTTTCTTCTCTACTTTTCCTATAATCTGCCATAGACTACTACACCATGTTTATTTTATTTATTTATTTATGAACGTCGCATCAACTTCTAAGGTTACCAGCGACATGCAACATAGTAATACAATATACATGAGAGTTGTCAATGTTTACTATAACATATTATTTCGTTGTTCCCTATGCAAATTTGAAAGTGATAAAAAGACGAAATAATGGGTAATTTAAGGTACTTATATACTCCCCCTTGTGCATATATCTATAGCAAACATGTTTTACTTTTCTTTGACCTTTCTTTGAATTAGTGGCTAATGTAAAAGCAGGACTTCTTGGAAAAATTATATATTTTTCAAAAGTGTTTTAAATAATAGTTTGCTATGACAATTGCTTTATTTCTTTATGATAGTTGAGATGTACACGAACAAAAGACTGACGAGTAATATTTATTGGTTTTTTGATTTTGATATCAATTGTTGACTAAAAAATTGTAGTTGGAAACGAAACAAGTTCCTAGGTTTCCTAAGTATCCTAATAATAGATAACTATCGATATTTTTGAAATGTTCAACGGAGTGAAAAATACATATTTAATCACATATTCAATTAAAAAAGATAATCTTGTTATTGCTATAGAACTATATATCGATGGCACGTTAGATCTTAAAATTGCTTAACATGTTCTTTTCCTACGATCCTTAATTTATAAGAATACCACATTGCATGACTCATTTTTAAAATAAAAAGGAAATCAGTGACACAATTTAGAAAGGTTATATTTTGTATTATTTTTCTCTAATATACACTATTTCGAAATATTAAGTGATGTTTGTTTATGCTTTAAAAATACGTGCAATTCTCCTTCCCCAATCGCGTCAATTCCAAAATTTACTTTTACATTGTAAAATTGTTAAATACGTACAATAGCTACAAAAAGTGCTTGCTATTATTTTGATGTTACTTAAACTATGTGCACACACATATGTATCACGAATGTAATTTTTTCTAAACTTATACTTATGATTTGTACGATTAACCGTATCCGAAGGATCGGCCTGACGGAAAGTATCAGACTACTAGAAAAAGTCGGGCTGCTCTAATATTCATAGTAATTGTAGTAGAGTAATTGTAGTTGAGTATGTCAGTCACGGACACCCTTCTAAGCACCACACTAATACGTATACATAGAAGTTACGAGACATTTATTGCAAGCATACAGGGTGTCTCAGTTAAATGAGATCACCTAAATATCTGCTTCATTTATGATCGTATGAAAAAACTTTTCAGAACAAAGGTAAACTATTTCAAAAGGGACGTGTAATGGTAGAAGAAATTTTTCTCAAATTCGCTTTTTTTTAAGGAGATTTCAAGATCAGCGGTATTTTTACGAACGAAACTCTATATATTATTTACATCAATGCACCAACTGTAATGTATGAAAGACAAGAAAAGCATAATTTCAAGGGTATCACTTCCTTTCCTTTTTACAGAACTAAAATCAAACTATCTTCTAAACTAAGCACTTCCGGACACAAGTATCTGAATACTTTTATATAGAGGAAAGGATGCATTAATTGATGGATAGAAAAATATAGGGTTCGATAAAAATATACCGATAACTCTGAAATCTCGTGAAAAGTAACGTCGAGACAAAAATTTGTTAATCTTCACATGTGCCTCTTGAAATAATTAAATTTTATCTTCAGTTTAAATCCTGAGAACTTTTTTCATACAATCGTAAATAAGGCAAATATTTAGGTGATCTCATTTAGACGAGCCATCTTGTATACATACCCTGCAATGAACATCACAATATTTAAACAATCAATTATGCATTAGATTAATAAATCATAATGTGTAGTGAGGCCACCTTTGATGATAATTATAAGTTTATGACCACTATTCTACTATGTATTAATTTTCTATTAATTGTAAGTGTATGATTGTAATAAACATCTTCTAAATCTCTATATAAATTGTCGGATTATTATTATTAATTATTATTTAATTACTTATTAGTTCGTATTTTCGGATTGGTTTCAAATTTTACCAATATAATTACCATAGTCGTATCTTATTAGAGTGTTAACGAAAATTCAGAATATTTCCCATAACACATAACATATTCATAGATAGTAAATGTTCAAATTCTTTTGCGAGTCACTGTATTTTCAAATTAGTCCTATTATCGAAATAGATTTCAGATTGCGTATTAGTACTATCATTGTTTACAGTAATCAAAATTTTAGGTGTATGTAGGTTCAGGTTGCGTCTAATGCATTTCACACGCACAATCTTTGGACAAACCATTAGCAAATATAACGACGCATTCACTAGTGCGAGTTTGTTAATCTGAAAAACAAATACACCGTTACGTTCGCAGATTTACATAATTACATATTTCGAGGATGTGTTTGGTACAGGTTCGTGCAATTTCGGAATATCTACATTGTGGACATGTGGAGCGCGTTGCCATCTGTTGCCAAGTCATCGTTATTACGAAAACGTGTAAAGTATTTATAAAAGTTAATTAGTACGCTGGACTTTACCGGCAGGCCAGCCGTAAATTCAAGTTGTCCCAGACAACAGGGTGTGTATCGTACATTTTGCCAATTAAGCAACTTAACGGTGCGTTTTATTTACGCATCATTGTTATACCCATTCTTATACCGGCGAATTCACTATTAGAGAAAATTTTTCTACGAGATAGCTCAGTTAGCTTTTCATACTAAAGGCTTGCGTGAGTTATTATTTCAAAACAATTCTTTTCATTATTGTATTTGCTCGATGGTTTTTGTTTTCATATTTCAATCCAATGCGGCTCTTACTTTCTGCATCGATTTTTTGAGAAACCTTTTCTGGGGGTTTCGAATTATACAATTGTAATAAAATTTGAAGGTAATTATGCACAAGGGAGAGCCTCAACTCCGATGATCTTGACCTTGAGATATGTTTTAGAGGCGATGGTGCTGAGTAACATGCACTTTATTTGAAGCAAGAAACGACCGTGATTCAAAAGTTAAGTTAGGTTAAATCTTTAGAAGGATCTGAAATCCCATCACCCACCCATAGAATCTGGCCTAGCCTAACCTAACCTAACCTAACTTAACCGAACCGAATCTAACGTAACTTAACATAGCATAATCTAACGTAACCTAACCTTAGCTTATCAATATTATGATCACAATTCTATACAAATGCAATTTCATTTTTAACCGCTTATGTTGAAGTAGATGTAATTTTATAATTATCTTTTTATCATAACTTTTGGACCACGATCATCCCACGCCTCGAACGAAGTGGACGTTACTCAGGACCCTCTCCTCTACGATATATCCGAAATTCAATAAAATTGAGGTTGAGACATTTGTACATAATTGGCAATTTAAAATTTAGTTAGATTAGGTTAGATATTTTAAAATTATTAGAAATTTAGATTCATAAGTTGATGATTATTAAAAGGAACTTAAAGAATTATAAAAGAATATTAGATGGTTATCAAGAAGATACTAACTTTGGTAAGCCTGATGATTCTGATCATATTAGTAAAAAAATAATGTAACAAAAGTAATAACAAATAATAAGGTCTCAAATATTATAGGCCCTGGCGTCAGGAAAAATAAAAGTATGCATATCATTTTAATGGATCTAAAGTTCTAAAATTAACATTTGTGAACAAATTAACAAATTTTACGTTGTAAAACCTACTTTTGTATTTACAAGAATTCGATGCAACAGAGTAGATGCAAATAAAAGAAGCATTTGGATATTTTTTTGAGGAGATACTTAAAGATTTTAAGTCCAATCATCAACAACAGAAAATTCATATTGTACATTATGGAAAACGGAAGAAATACTTGAAAATACACGTTGATCAATGATTTACTGATATAAGTTCTGCATTAAAATGAAAGGTGAAATTGGATCACACAAATGTGAAAACGAATGTTTGTATTTTATATAGAAATAGTACATATTTATATTATTTATTACATAAAAATTGTGTTATGTATCGTACTATAGCGCATATTTAATTTTATTGATTAAGGTTTTTTTTATTCCTCTGAATAAAGGACGAGCTCCTTTTTAATTACTAACCTGTATTTCATACTTTATTTCTTAAAAAAAGCTATTTATGCTATTCATCTCTAAAAAATACAAAATTAGTGTATTTTAATGTTTTGAAAAGGATGGAATAATATCATGAATATTTATGTATGTATATATATAATATCATTAATATCATGTGTATTTCTAGCAATATGACAGTTTCAATTTCAGTGTTCCTTCGATGCAAGATAATATTAATTGCATATACGAAACATGCAAATATACTGTAAAGTATCGCGCCGTGCTTGAACTTGCAATCTCGAACCGATAATTATACCGTGCTTTCGGCGCGCTAGTGTATACCACGAACACAAGCAAATAGTTATTGTTAAACAATACCGAGTGGTTCTTCCACACCTATCACGCATACCACCTCAATACTACTACTAATAGCACTATGCGGTTCTACCTACATGTCTAAACTATTCAACCATCATTTAACGCAAATTTTATGTTATAGTCCCACAATTTAATAGCGTCACTTGAACTAGCAACATAAAATGATATTATCTCCTATTAGGTGCTTATATTAATATTTTTATTAATGATATACTCAAGCAAAAGAAAAACACTCAATAACAAGCAAAAGTAAGATACTCAATGAAATTATGCTAAAAAGCATCTTAACAAATTTAACTCCTTTGAAATACAGCTGCGTCCTCCAATGAAAGCAGATTTAATAATATTTCCTGTTCATGTGGTTTATGTTAATGGCCTGAAATATGAAGGAGCGTACATAATTATGTAATAAGCATGAATGTATATTACTAAAGAAAAAACTTATATACATAGGTATAGATTTGCGTGTAAATATCTACATATATATGTGATTAGCTATTAATTAATGTAAAAACTAAATTTGAAAAGAAAAGTAGTACATAAGATGTAGCAGTATGCGTGATACGATAAATAGAAGATTTTTCATGCAAAAATTGTCCATATTTAAAATAAAATATTTTTATTTAATTTTCCGTTTTTATTGAAAAATTTTCATGTTTATAAAAATTTAGTTTAGATATGTTTAATTATAAATTAGTTCAGTACACATTCGATGAATTTCTAAATTCATTTCTTTCAAAATTGGAATTTCAAATGAAAGGAATTTTATTTTAAATTTTCGATATACTTGTGTATATAGAATACTCTCGTTTCTGGTACCATCACGCATTCCGTTTGTGTAGTATAAAACGCCGACCTACGGACATTCTCGCAGCCAAGCTCTACTCAACTCTATATTAACATAAGATGATATATTAATATAAGAAGTAATAATGCACATTTATGTGTGATTCTATTATCTTCTAATTTTACCACCCTAAAATTCTAACATTTATTTCTTATACTGTTTTTAATACATATTACAATACCTTCACAATTGTACTGCATTCTGTGCATTTCATTTATTAAACATCCTGAAAGAAATGTTTGAATATTTATGTAAATCATCGTATGTAAGGAAATAACAAGGTCGAATGATATCCCGACAAGATATAAATATTTTGACAAGAAATTTTTGTTATAATATACAAGAGAGTAATGTCAGTTGCTTAGTCACATTACTGACACACAATTGATATGTTATGGTTGACAGATTACAAATAATAATTCTATTCGAATTAAATCTTCATTCTAATCTCAAATTTCCTTTCGATTCATAAGATTAATAATCTTCGGACTTAAGTTCAAATATTCTGATGATTTTTACATTAATCATAGTTTTAAATGCAAATAGTTATGTTTAATAAGTGTAGCCATGAAATACATTATAAGACAAGAGATTAAAAATTAAATCGTACAAATTAGAAATTTCTCTTTAATGCTTAAAAGAATTTAGCAATAAAAATATTACGACACTAGAAACTAGAACATTTTTCCAGACAAGAAAAATTTCAGCATTTCTTTTTAATGGTATGAAAATTATGTTCCATATAAATTTAAGTCTAAATAAATAGTAGAAACTGTAAATATGCTTAAATACATAGCAATTAAAAAATGGTTTTTAAAATGCGATTATATGTTTTGTTAATTCATTACTAATAAGGTAATAATTTGAAATAAATAAATAATGTCTAATGTACAATATAAAAAAAGAAAAAATATTTGGGAAACATTAATATGCCTTTTCGTAAACTAGAAATGATATGTAATGAAGAACTTGAAATTTTCTAATATCGCAAGCATGGCATAACGAATACGGTTAATTAAGGTAATGGTAGCTAGACGTGTAACAAGCACATCACACTATTCTTTTAGTAATTACTATGTAGATTGTACCAAAGGTAATAAATGTTTTTTATGATCAGAAACAGGTCTGTGGGCAGTAATGAAAGAACTAACGTTCTGTAAGGGGCCATTAATTTAATATTCGATGGAGATGCTATCGTATGTATTTCAAAAGAAACCTTAAGGTCTGCATTTTAATTTCTCCTTTCTTTCACGTATAAATGTCATGAACATTCCTAGATATAAGTTCCAGTAATAAAAATGATTTTTGAAAGTGCAACATTTTAAATTTATTATGTGAGCACGTTTAAAGAGATCTTTCTTAATATTATTCATAAACTATAGATATTTATGTAAATTAAAAAAGTTCTTGTACAATTTTTTAATAGATTAATATTTTTACATATGTATAACTAAAGCAGTGGAATCTAAATAGAGATTTGTTTCATGTATTTGATACTATAATGAATGTTTTATTTCGGGTATTTTATATATTTATTGTATATATTAGAATTATCATTCTATATATAATATATATCATGTTTTCACTGATAATGATCAAATAGTAAAGAGGATTCTCCAAAAGAAAGGAAAAAAAGTCAAATTTCTTTCCACTATGAATTCATAATTATTTAATCAGTAAAAAATATTCTTGGTCATAACGCCAATTTAATTTAATATGAAAAATACCTGCGTAGAAAATTTAATGAATTAAGTTCATAGTCTTTAATCTAATCCGAATGGTATCAAAATGAGAAATAATATAATATTATCGGACTCCAACAGTCATAAACAGCCGATGCTGTATTTTACATCATCCATCAATATCACAGTTAGCAATGAATAATTAGGAAAACCAAAAAATTGTTTTTTCAAAGATTGACATTTCATTCGTCGCCACTTTCGTATTAATTAAATTAATACGTTTTCTTATTACTGGAAGGAATTCACTTTCGTCGCTTGAAATGCCCTTCGTCTGATCATCTCATTTTTTTATTAGTTGTGATGACATATGTTTTGTTTTTTCATTTGATAATTCTGCAAATGTAAAAACCGTTTCAAACGTTTTAAATTGGTATCATCTACAGTGAAATTATAAAATATGTTTAAAAAATTGTATAACTCTAACCAAAAGGTGTTAAATAAACCGTATAAGAGCTAATAACAAAGTTAACAACAAGCTTAAAAACCGTGTAAAAAGAGCCTTTGACGTATTTATAAAAATGTTTTGTGATCAATATTTAGACATTTATTTTATACAAAATAAAATCACTGCAGTTTAATTTATCCGTAATTTTTTAATTAAAACGCATTTTGTCTAATATAAGCAAGATTTGGATACTTTTGAACCATAGTGTACACACAAGTAGCAAAGTATGTGTTAGCAAGTCATGATATAACTTCTCACGACGGATATTTTCCATATTTCCATAAAAATAAAATTTTCCAAGGTCTGATAGACTGCACCCAACTAGACACAGGTTAATGCTCGCAGAAGCACCGTGCCAGGTAATAATTGCACAAGGACGAGATATTTAGATCAAGAACATAGCAGAAAATGTAATACGTTGGTCGAAAGTAATTCGACGCGCATGATATTTGAACTATGGGAAACGATCTTTCAATTGAGGGTTTGGATATTAATGACCTCGATAGGGTACGACAAAACATTAGGAACCAAAAAATGCGAATTCTATCATTGTCTATGGTTTGATATCCTTTTTCCTCGAACAAATACGACTTTCACTAGCCGTCATTACCAAGTTGTGCCAGTCGAGTTGTCTTCTTTAAATTCCATCGGGTTAGACTCACCGTTATCAATCCACATTTGATGCTTGGTGGTATTGACTCGTACGAACCGGCTGTTATCGTGACTGACTACGACGTGTCCAGAATTATTGCTATTGAATCATCGGAATCAGTAGTCAATAATGCCTGCGTTTCGCTTGTACTTTTCGTGCTTCAGCAGCACTTGATGCTGTTTTCAGAACCATTGAGATCGAAGTCAGTGGTGGAATTGGATAGTTCCGAATCGTTGGTGAGTACATGTTCTAGTAATTTGAAGCGGAGGACAATATCGCTGTTAAGGGGTTGAAAATTACATACAGTTACGCATAAAAATTTTGTTATACTCCATACAAAGATTAATTTTATTAAAATAAAATACTTAGTACGTTAGTGTGTTCTATGCTACTATAAAACGATTAAGAGGTGTTTCATTATCGTTTTATTAAGCATTAATATTAGAAATAAATATGTTATTTGTTTAAATAATGATCCATTTGTAAGCTGTACATGAAGGTTTAACTCTCATCCAATTACGAGACTCGGACGATGTACGAAATAAAAATGTATTTTTAGCAACCTATTTGGTCTGTAAAGAGAAAAAATGTTTTAATGATACGATTTAATTTTGTAATTTATTTGTTATTTAATATACAGTGTTAATAATTTAGTATGTATAGCGTAATCTTCTTTATTTTTTAATAGTTTAATGGTTTCGTAGTTTTATCATTTTCGTAATTTAATAGCTTCAATAATTTTGTATCAAACATACACAAATGATAATAAATATATAATTTATGAAAATAAGTATCTTCTAGCATTTATAAATTATGATCAACAAATAATTTTGTAAACAAAATTCGTAACTATAATTTTCTATATATTTTTTATATTTTTAAAAGTTATGTTAAATGAAATAATGCTATAAGTTATTAATATTAAATTTAATGGGATACAAGTCATTGATACCAGATTGACTATTTAAAATTGTTTATTGTTATTATTGATATCACACTTAATAATTTAGAAGTCAATATTATATTATACATATTTAGCGATTTAATCTTTTCTCATGAAATGCTTTCAATTTTTAACTTTCTATTTCAAATAATTTGGTTTCTATAACTCATATCATTTACGTTTTAGGATAAAATATTTTCCTATTGTCAAATTTAAACTTCTTCTAATAAGACCTATAACTTCCATTAATAGTTTATGTTAGGCATATTTGACCTTATATTAGGCATACATAGTAATATTTGAGAGCTGTGTGCGACACATGTGATCTGTTTGTAGCATAGAAAAAAGAATAAATATCATTCTACAGGGTGGTTGGTAACTGGTGGTACAAGTGGAAAGGGGGTGATTCTACGCGAAAAAAGAAGTCGAAAATATAGAATAAAAATTTTTCGTTTGAGGCTTTGTTTTCGAGAAAATCGACTTTGAATTTTCGCTCGGTACGCGTGCACTTTATCACGTCTCGTTACAACGGATCTCACTGTAGATCGTTGTCTCGATGGACATTATCGCAGTTTAAGTTTGTTTTTGCCGTAACAGAAAATTAGGAATACATAATGAAATAATATGTAGTAATTATAAAGTTTATTATTACAAAAATTTCTGAAAATGTTGCCCATTCTGTCGAACACGTACTTCTGCTCTTCTAATTAAATTTCTATGAACATTTTCTAACGTATTCGATTGTTTTAAAGTATGAAAGGCTAGAATAAAGTGCACGCGTACCGAGCGAAAATTCAAAGTTGATTTTCTCGAAAACAAAGCCTCAAACGAAAAATTTTTATTCTGTACTTTTGACTTCTTTTTTCGCGTAGAATCACCCCCTTTCCGCTTGTACCACCAGTTACCAACCACCCTGTATATTACAATATAAATAGGATTGTATAAATGTACTAGCAAATAGAAATTAGTTAAAAAATTAAAATTATCGACATTTGTCCTAATTAAAAGACATTTAGTATTTCCGATATCAGCTTTAATAAGTTGCAAATAGTTTCGAAATCATCAGTATCTATTTAACATATTCTAAAATTCTTACAATTGTATTAATTATAAGATCTTCGCAATAATTCATATTAATCATAAGAACTGGAAAATGGACGATATCAAATTTGTCGATATCTATTCCTATAATTTTGACATGATCATTCTTGTCTTTCACGATTGCAATTATCGATACTTAGTGTAATATCTACACAGTGAATATTTTCAAATTCAAAAATAGCAAATTGTCGATATCTAATTACCGGAGGTAGGTTACAACAGGTTGGATATATTGGCAATCACAGATATTAGTTTCCATGATTTAGAGATCACAAACGTCAACCTTGACGTCCAGGTGACATCAGCGCCAGTTCTGATGGCTCTAGGGTAGTTTATGTCCAGTTGAACACATTGCCAATCACGGATATTAGTTTCATTGATTTTCAAGAGGTCAATAGATGTTAATTTCACAGATTATTTGTCTTATGTAGTTTGGAAAATAATTGCTTAACTACCTATTAATTTCGTAGTAAATAATATTAGCTCGAATATGTATTTTAGTGATTTAGTAATAAACAGTGACCGTCAATTAAAACCTTCACAACACTTTTGAAGGCGATGATATATTAAAATTAACAATTTTAACAGGATATTAAAAATTATCGAAATCGGAGATAGCTCCCTCTTCGTAAATATTTACCTATGTGGATTCTCGTATTTGCATAATAAATATAACTTTAAACGTTTACATTCTAAATAATGAATAAATGTGAATCTTTAAGAAATTCCTTTCAGAACGCAACATTTCAAATTAATTATATCTGTAGTTATAGTAACACATCTAACAATTTTCTTTATTTAGAAATTTCGAAGATAATTGACAGCCAATTACAAGTTCTCGGACTGTACAAAAGAAATTGAGTAAATTTGTGAGGTTAAGTTTTTTTATGTCATGCAACTAAAAACATAGTATGAATTCTGAGTCATAGTATGAAAGATAATTTAATATGTTCTAAGGAGATTAACGCTATGTATTGTGTTTCATAACATGGAGGTGCAAGAAGAAATAAACGTTATGTGAAGGGAATTGAAAATTATTTTAACATCATACAACATTAAGTATGATACATCCAGTTTACCAAAGCAAGATCATATATATACACGTGTGTACATATATACATAATTGTATGTATATATATACACTTGTGTACATATATACACAATTGTATGTATATAGTTACATTTAAAAAACAACTATCGGCGATGATGATGTTAGCAGAACAATTCTTTTAGCATTTCTTCTCTTTAAAAATAGTCAACTTATGTCATTATTTTGAATCACGTTAATCCATGTATATGTTTATCATCCTTTCAAAAGGATAATTACAGACAATTTTATTATATTCTCCTATTTTTATAGCAGTTTTTTACATTATCAATATTCTTTGAAACGAATGGCTACTTTTTTAGAAAATTTAATTAAATTTGATTAATACGTTCAATTTAGAAAAAACAAAGGGAATGCCCTAACATCAGTTTTATTGGAATCTTTAGTATGTATGAAGGACCAAGTGTACATAAATAACAGGCTCCTTCTTTATTTAAGTCATATTAGGTCCAGTGGAAACGAACCTGAATTCTCGCTGCGTCATTATATTTTCTTTGTTTTCCCAGTTAAAAACAACAAAGACAGATATATGACGTAGGAACGCAACATCGAGAAGCTGTTCGTCTGAACTGGGCCTTAGACTAAAGACATATTATTCAATTATTTTAAGTTGTCACTGTACCATAAGAATGGCTGCTGTTTCTATTATGACAGCTGGAGGTGTCTTTGGACGTATTGTGTCATTAGTTTTGAAAGGATTAAGGTACGTAAAAGTCTTCAAAAGAACATAATACAAAACTAGTGATTTGTAAAAAGGAGGAAACCTATTATAATATTTAAGACCTTTTCTTTGTTAAATATATTAGAAAGAATATAGAGATAATTATTTTTATGAAACTTCACCAGATAGATACGTTTTAATGCATCCACGATGAGACATGCTAATTGCTATGCTAATTAGATTCTATATTTGCTATTGGAAATGGCAGTTAGCGTCGTATACTTTTGTATGAAATAATTATATTGCGATATAAAAACATAAGTGTCAGTAATAATATGTAATATAAATAGTAATAGATAGAGAATGCAGGATTAATAATCAAAGCCTCCTTTGATATCTTTAAATTTAATATTAATGTCTCAAATCTACCGAATCTACTCAAATTGAGTATTAAAATCTGAATAATTAAAGTCCCTTTCGTCAAATAAAACAATTTCGTGAAAATGATCGATTTTTCCTCCCGTTTTCTGAAAATACCTTCAATTAAAGCGTTCTATCGATAAAGTGTATATCTTATAGTATACGTAATACAAGATACGCATATCTTACAGTGGTGGACGAAAGAAAATTTCAAATTGGTGCTCTGTGAGTACCCGGACCTTTTATATTAGATATTTTCTATCATATTGAAGACAGTAAGCTATTCTGCGGTATACTGGTCCCATACAACTGGAACGAGCTATAGTCCTGAAACGGTAGCAATCAGAAAAGAGTTTCATTAGGCAAATTAAACGGTTTCGAATGATGTATGATCTAATGTAGATGCCCACTACGAAAGTTTTCCGTTTTGAATATTTATAAATCACTATAAATAACATATAGATATTCTCTATAAAAAGATATTAGGACACTCAAATTGCAAATTGATTACTTCGGAAGCTGTGTCAACTTATAAGACTTATCGTGCGAAATATAAGGAAAGACAAGACAATAGTTTTAAGTTTGTTTCCGTTGTCTTTCGTACCCTTAGTTTGATGAAATGAAAATTGAAATATCTTTCAAATTAAGCAGTTTCAGATACATGTGTCCCAATACTTTTATATAGAAGGATAAAAAATGTATCGATTGATGTACGACCAAATTTATAAATTTATTTAAAAGAGTGGAAGTGATCCTAACATTTTTTAAATGTCGTCGTTTCCAAGATTTACTATTTAAGTTTCCAGGAACTATTTAATTTTGCCTAATGAAATTTTTGTCTATCTTCTACAGTTCCAGAGCTATGGCTTGTCCTACTTACACTATAGGCCAGTCTGTATATTACATTCATTCATTACTATTGTGAAATATTCCATTTTGTAAAATTATGGTGTTTTTTTTTCGTACTACTTCTCTCTTAAACTTTCTTTTGTTTTTTACTGTACATTTTACATATATAAACTTAACAAGAACCAGCCAGAAAGGAAACAGATTTAATTATAGAAATGACTGGAAGCTGTCGAGCAGTTGCACGTAGATAATATCTTTAGTTCCTCAGAAAGGCATATTTTACGCCAATTAATTTTAATTATTTGCGTGCATCTTCTCTTTTACTTTCTACTTCTCTTTTTTATAATGCAAATGAAACAAATGCAATGGAACGAGAAAAGTAGGGTTCACGTTAATTATACATGGGAATACGGCAAGTATCTGTACAGAATTGCAAAGTAGAAGTGGAGAAACAAATTCGTCGCAGCGAAATGCACTCGTTTGAAAGATTCCAAGGGAAATAAACTGTCGATTGGAAGAGTCTTTATGTGCCGCTCGAGCGATCCTAGCAATAGAATCGGTTCTCTTCGCCCAGGATTTCCCTTTACTAAATGTATTCAATGCCGTTGCACTGCGGCGAATTAGGTTAACGCTTCATTTCGCGAGAAGTTTCGTGTTCTTCGCTACGAAAAGTCCTGTTTCCGAGTTGTAAGCGGCAGCTATTCAGTATTCAAGCAATTATACACTGATTGATTGGCAGTAACAGGAAGAAATTGAAGTCTGACTTTGGTGAAAATCATCGAGGATCGTCTCCGATGAATTATTCATCAGGCGAAAATTGAGCTTTTCAAACTCAGTTAATTGTAATGACGAGTATCCCTAAGAGATTCATTTATCAACAAAATGAAACGGAATGCACGATGCTTGCGAGAAACGGTTCACTATACCGTTTCGTTAATTGTAAGCATTCCAGTAAACATAAAAATATTTTCCACTCGTTTCATCCATTTATTCAACGTTGTGCGTTGTTTCCTTTGACCGGTGTTCGCCAACGTAAATTCAAAAAGCAGCGCATACGTATTGTATGTGTACATAATGTCGCATACTGTTTCGCACAAACTTCGCCAGTGTGTTTTATGCGTGTAAAAATAAAACTAAAATGTTATACAATGTTAGTATTATTTATACTTGTGTTCATAATTATTACGACATCTCCTGGTTTCACATAATACGCGACAATTAGTTTAAATTATTATAAAGGAAACGATTAATCGTGATTTCCTGTTCATGTAATATACATGCAAGGATTTAGAAGAAGTATTTCTACGAATTACAAGAGAAACATAATGTACGTGTTGGTATTTACAGCCCTCTAATACATTCAATGCGGAAAACGTGATCGTACGCTTCATTGGAGTTTCTTATTTTCCTACGGATAACACGAGAACAAATGGATACGTGTTACAGAAACGTCATTTATGTACAGCACTGAATGTGCTAATCTAAATCTCGTCGAAAAAGTGTTGTATAAAATAGATTCAAAATTTAAAGAAATTTATTTGAAATTTAAATCGAAATTAGTTAGGAACAAATGTACTAAAAAATTAATAACACGATTGCCAAAATTTGTTAAAATAGCGACAGGACGTAATTATCACCAATGAGAAGAGATTAAATGTTATACGTAATATATTAGGTTGACCCAAAAATTTCTTTTGTTTTATAAAATAAATTTAATTTAATTTAATTTTATAAAATAATAGATTTTTTGTTTTATATTATTCATTTTATTCCAATAGACTATTTCCTTATAAAACGAAAAATCTTTTGGGACAACTTAATATATAAACATTCCATAGTCTCCGTTCCTTTTTACATAAATTTCGAATCAGATAACAGTTTTTGAGTTATTTTTTAATAATTTCTGAAGGTAACCTCACTTCCTCTAAGTGTTCTAATACTTATGAACAGAGATATGTTTCCATTTCTAAGTGTTGCCCACTCTTACCGATTTAACTCCTTAACCTACAGCTACGGGCATAGCCCGTAGTAGGTGATCGGACCAAACGTAAATTCTCGAACGTAAATCGTAGATTAAGGGGTTAAGCCTGATGTCAACATACTATTGAATTTAACGTAGATTGAATTTCCTTGTAATTTTATTTAATTTCTTTACATGCAACACTAATTCTCACGATTAATTAATTCCTTGTAAATATTTCTGTATTATAGGCTGTTCCTTCTAGACTGTCCCATAAATAAATATTTAAAGGATGGAGATAAATAGAGTCAATCGTACCAGGAAACCAAAAGCTGTTCCATATTTTTGTCATAATTTCTTAATGAAAAACTTATAGACTTTTTGTTGCGTGACGTGTTGGATTTATTTTTATTCACAGAACGTACTAAATTCGAATGAACAGTGGCGAACATCCTGTATACGAATCGCGATACACCGATAAAGAAACTGGTGGAGTATTTCGAACGTAAAGCATTTGAATGAAAAGGGCGCGAGAAATTGCTCTTTTTGGAGGTAAACATTAGAAAGAAAAAGAGTGAAAGAGAAGCTCCTGATTCACCAGACGCTATAATGAAGCACAAAATTCTACGAGTAGTCACGATAAGAACCTTTTTCGTTACACAGAGAAACATGGAACAGGTTTTTGCGATGGATCTAAAACAGAACGTTGCTAGGTGAATTCATTTCATGCGCGCAGGGGAATCTGCTAACTCCGCGTCTATTTAGGTATTCTGCTAGAATACTCCTTTGCAGAATCGATTCTATCCTTTACGTCGTTCAACTGTGAAAATGTTGTGTGGATCTCATTATACCCCGAGAAAGAACGATTCGTACTATCTCTCAAATTGATATTGAGGCAAACGTGTTCTGCATGTTTCAATGATTTCAGTTTTTCATTGCGTCTGCATAAGTATAGACTGCAATTATGTGTAATTCATTCTTGTTTTAACTTGCATATAGTAGCTTTTATAGTTGGAAACTTTTTGGCCGCCGTCCACTGGTTTTAGTTCCTATCAGAGTCTTGTATTTAAACATTAATGGAGATGGATGAAGCGAACGAAATAAATAGCAAATGCATTAATTCCTTTTCTATAGAAGTTTACTTCAAACGTTCTAATCGAACATTACAATTACTAAAAGATAGACTTCTAAGATAAACCGATCTTTTCTGAAAATGGTAAAACTCAACCTATAATTTCAACTAAGTCGCTACCTGCGTCTTATAGTAGTTAATGAAAAATTAAAGAAATTATATAGCTTTGTTTTATTTAGAGACTCATCGGTAAATAGATAAATACACCAAAATGTATATAAATGAACAACTATATCATTTCTATTTAGGTTTCAAATTATCATTTACGTATTTAAATAATAATTAGATAATAATAACATAAAACACTATACAGTCGTATTTATATTAAATATATTACAAAGAACAATTGAGACATGTAAATTATAGAAGTCAGATATGTTATAGCCAAAATCAACAATTAAGTATATGAAAAATACTTTTTTTAGATTCTGATAATGAAGTCCTATTAAACTATTAACATTGAAACTTTGTGTTTATAATATTATCTTTCATAATAACTAAATTCTTAAATAGATCTTACAGATGATGGAAAAATTATTTTAGCAACTTCTTCACAAATGTTTTAACTTAATATATTTTTATTTACTTATTCTGCATTCTTACTACCTACACAGAA
Source organism: Bombus terrestris (assembly GCF_910591885.1). Lineage (NCBI taxonomy): Eukaryota > Metazoa > Arthropoda > Insecta > Hymenoptera > Apidae > Bombus > Bombus terrestris. The sequence continues at coordinate 9,285,617 of NC_063275.1, forward strand.
AGAAAAGAAATCACGTCTTCCCTTATTCATTTCTTTCTTAAATGCAATGTAAGATACTTTTCATTTAATATAAATTCATTGTTAATAACTAAAAATAGTATTATTTATAAGTACTAATGCTTCATACAAACTTCAGAACTATAATACAACAAATTTCTAGATATAGAACAATTTTTCAGTACTAGTGTAATATTAATTAGAAGCGAGTAAAACATAAATGAAAGCCACGATTCTATTATCAATTAATTTACGAAGGTGTTAATTACTAGAACTATGCCAAAAGAATTCTTGTGCTGATGTGGTAAATAATATGTATAATAAAAGATGCATGCATAACACATTTTGTGTTTAATCTCAAGTATCCTTGAGGTTCAATGGAATCTGCTTTATTGCATTTTGGCAAGCCTTCAAGTATGTATACTAGACTATGCTTCATCAGTATTCGCTTTTAACTTGTTAACCGAGAAAAATGAGTTAACTCATCGCTCGAGTTTTTGATTCCTTGAACATAATCATTTTTTTACTCGTGAGTTTTCCCACTTTTAAATAATATTTTAAATTTAATATATTTATTATAAATAAATAAATATAATTAAATAATAAATATAGATATATATAATTGTAAATTAAATAAATATAAATATATATAAATTTAATATACTTGTACCCAATTCATTAGTATTTAAATGCTGTAATAAAAATAACGGCGTACAAATACTTTTTATATCCACGGTATATTTACGAAGACTAAAATTCAGCCAGTTAGATAAATTTGTGTTTAACTTCCAATTTTATAATTATAAATGTTTCCACTTAAAGAATTACCCAATTAATTGATCGAACACTTTTAATTCGTTATTAAATTGTTATGATTTAAGTTAAATGAGATCATATTTCTTTCTTGTAACTTAATACCCTGACATTGTTATAGACAAGAAATTTATTACGAACGTTTGCTTCCAAGGTTGAAATATAATCAAAAAATGAAGAAGCTAAAGCATTTTCCTAGATTTATGTGCAGTTACTAAAACTCGATAGTTTGAAATAAATATGATATAGAGGCTATTTGTTATCTTTTATTTGATATCATGTATTAGGCAAACGCATGTAATGGTCTTCTTAAAGGCATATTTATTACTTTTTAATACAATAAATAATTCGACTTTGTAAGTTATAATTCACGCAAAATTTTTACTAAACGTATTGTTTCCGTTAATCTTTAAAATCGATTCTTAAACTCCGTCCCTTTCCACAACCCTTTCTCCTGCTCGTTAGTTTATCTTTTATATTTATTTTATGCACATATGTATTATAGTTTATACATATATATTTAAAACTTCATTTTTCTCTTTTCCACAAACACTTTTCAGTTGTACCTATTTGTATTTTATAGTTGTACCGAAATATTTTGTATGTAAACCCTTCATTATTGAGATTAGTTAATAAAAAATTAAAAATTACACGCGTAAACAATTCCTACTAAATATTATGAGGTCCTTTTACATACAAATTTACCAAATAATATTATTAGCGAGTTTATAAATTCCAAGTTGTGAATTACATACTTCTTTTTTACAATTTTATAATTTCAATAATAAAATAATCTATTACATTGCAAAATAGGATAATCAGATTACTGATTGTGTAAAATAATAATTTATAAAAGTTACCTATAATATTTCATTTATTTCATTACTAAATTTATTATATTATTTATTATATTATATAATATATTATTTATTTATTCATTATTAAATTTATTACCAAATTTATCTATTATAGAAAATATTTAATGGCATTTGTAACTCGAAACTTGTGATTTATTAAATATCATTAATAATACTAGTTTAATTGTACAAACGAACTTTGGACTCTGATAATACTAATTACTATGACTTATGCATATAATAATTAGGTATTTATGCATTTATTTTTAAAATACGCATTGTGTAAAATTTTTGAAATACTCAAGGTCATGGTCTTTTTATATTTTGCAGGAAATTTTGTCAATATTTAGTAAGTGATACGTAATAAAATGTAACATAAAATAAAACTTTTATTCAGATTCTATTTTTTTAGTTATATTAATGATGTGAACATCCGCAGTTTATTAATGATGAGTAATTAATTGAGTAGCCATATCAGTTGTAAACGTATAATTTTACAATTTTATGTTCATACGTAAAACAAATTGATAATCTCAATGGATTTAATTTATTTCATTACTAAACTTATTACATTATTTATTGCACCTATTACCAACTTATTACCAACTTATTACATATTAATATAAAGCAGAATTTATTATTACAAGTGATTCGTAATTCCAAAAAATTTACTAATAATCCGTGATTGCGTTAAAATGTTCAGATGTGAATTGCCTGATATTAAATATTCCATGGTCAGATTTTCAGAGAGACGCAGTGCGGTACCGATCTAAAGCAATGCCTTTGGCCAACGCAGCAATACCAAGATATGAACTATAATTGAAAATCGATATTCGTTCCTTTTTACTTTTTGTACACAAAATCAAACTTGCCCTGACTGGGTTGCGTCCTGTGTGACGGTCCTTCTGACTGCATTCAAACAGATGAAAAACGCAATTACGAGCAATTAAGAGGGGAATGTTTCGCCTGTCTGATTGGTCGAAGGAATCTCCTCGCGCGAGAACGTTGAAACAATTAATCATCAATTAAATCACGGGCTTAAAAAATCAACAATATTGCAATTTGCGTGATTTAACTACGTACGGTAATCAGGAAACGAGAAAGCTGGAAATACGATAAAAATTAAGTTTTCTATATAAAAATGGAGAACAAATGAAAATGAAGAAAATAGTTTTAAAGAGCTTGCGCGACTAGCTTTTGAAAAAGCAATTTTCTCATTGACAGCGTAATCAAGACGTTCACAATGAAACTATCGATAGGAGTATCGACAATTGAGAAATAGAAGTACTCTACTTTTTGCGATGAGATGCGTGCCTGCTAATTTCATGGGACACTGAAGATTCGTAACAGTGTGAAATAATTGAAAAATGCGCTGACAAATGGAAATCGATATCCGGAAGATTGGAACTGAAATATAAAGTGATCTTCGTGGTCTCATTTGTATAAATCGATAAAACTTTCGTAAATGAATTGTTCAATAGTGATGACGTTTCATTTCAGAAATTCTCATTCTGTGGTTATCTACGAAAAGATAGTTGCTCATAGAGATAATTATTTGCAAACATGAATTATAATTATGAGATAGTTGCCCATAGAGATAATTATTTGCAAACATGAATTATAATTATGAGGTTCATAATTATGTAAGATTTATAATTAGTCATAAAATAATTAGATTTCAAATGTAATGTAAATTAAATGAAGTAAATAGTATATTTTGCGTGTAAGTGTATACTCCCACAGCTAAGTATAAATACAAAGATAAAATTCCAAAGGTGCAAAATTCATAATTAATTTTTTAGCCAATGATAGCGAGTTAATTAGTCATTCAGAAATCCTTTCTTCCTTTGAGAAAGTTGTTTAGTTATTGAATTTCGTTTCTAATTTCCATGTTATACCTAAAATATTATTAAGTCATATTTGTATTTGTAGCCGGTGAAATAAGTTAAATCGTGTTTTCACATGTTAAAGAAAATTTCTAATTTCGAATAGTTTTGCATTCAAAATTTTGTAAAGCGTAAAAGCTTTTGTTAGTCTTTATCAACATGAACTTATAATATAGCATAATACTACATGTTCCAACTTTATGGTATTGAATTATCCTAAATGTTTCCGCAGTTTTGAGCCGTTCAATTTGAAAGAACGTAACTTTTTTAAAACTGTACATTTTTATTTCAAATAAAATATAATATTATACAATTCAATACTTGTAATATTTTGTACATGTATTACATGTATTTGTATTTACATAGGTATGTGTTGATAAAATCAAGTACAGCAAGAGCCGAGGAAATTGTCGTAAAGACTTAGTATATTTGACATATAGCTTGTGAAAAGTGGAACATTATTTTAAGAATGAAAGAATGATTAAATAAAAAAAGCTTTAAAGAAAGTTGTGAAGTTAAAGTAAAAAATTTGTTAACGTTTTAATTAAAATCCTACGCTTAAAGCTACATTTAATGTTAAGATAAAAATTAAATTTTATTCATTTTTATCATTAATTCCGTTTTTATGTTAATATGCCATCATATCTTTTATCTTTACATGTAGCATGGAATTTCTTTGGTCTGAATCATTAATTTTTGGTCCTCAACATAATTTTATTCAAAATGACATCGGTTTATGAGTTCACTCTTCTAATCGATTTTTAGCTATTCCTAACGCTAATCATTTTCTACGCAAGACGTTCTCATAGATTTTTATCTCTTCGTATCGCCTCAGCTTAAATAGTTAAATTTTTTATTATTCCATAAAATTCTATACCATAAATGTCTTTGGATTCCAAGACTTGAAATATAGGTATTAACTTTTCAGCAGAATTATCGCATTCTTTTATAAGTATCGTTCGACTCGAAAAATTAGAATGTTAAAATTCAAATTCAATATTTTTATATACTGATACAAAATTTTGAAATACATAATTTAAATTAATGGTATATGTACATTTGTCAATTTCATATTTCAAGAAAATAATAAATATTGCATTTAGTCGCCATTAATATATTATACGTTACATTAGCTTTTATTAAAAATCGATTAGAATTCTTATAAATGATATTGTTATCCTGCATATACAGTACTGTTTATAATTATACAAACGATGCTTGATTCTTTTATACGTATCGTAGCTTCTATTATAGGAGCTAAGTAAGTGTTGTATGTGTATATACACGTGAAAAGATATTATAAATTTGATTGGCTCGCTAAGCTTTTAAATAAACATTTTAGTAAAAGATGAATAGATTCTAAGATCAGTCGACTGAAGTAAATGATTTTCGCAAATAATCCTATGCAATTTCATCCACATTGCATCTGTTTCAAAGATAATGGAACTCATCATTTTAGAACACATTTTCCGATTTATAGTTTTGGTAAACAAATGAACTACTATAATCTGTGCATTTTATCAAAGTATTCAGGTTATATGTATCTTAATTAGTTTAGTTAGTACGGAGTATTAAATAGAGTATTAAATTGAACCTCTAACTAGAGTTTCTATCAGACGAATAATACTATTTTGAGTGAATATATTGCGTTGCTTCTACGCAAAGCACCCTCTTATGTCACGCCCACACTGTTCACCAACCATATTCACTGGCAGTGTGGACACTTGCGAAATGCGAGCTGGTTACAACGAACTCATCTACGAATAGCGAACACATTTCGCTTAGGAGACGGTACAAAGGGACTATTCGCAAGCCTAGAACATGCTTAGGTACATTGTACCTAACACGTGAAAGCTTTTCACCGTCACAGAACTTTGTCGCCTCCTAATAAAGCTTCACATACACGTACATTACATAAGAATTTAGAAACGGATGATCCGTTTCTAAAGAACATAATGTGATGCATAATCTTTCGTCAGTTGAAATTGGTTATATTTGCTGCGCAATTATGTTGAGTAATTTTTCACGGTCATCGTATGACGTTAGAATTTTTGTCAAGTTTTTAAATCTTACTTCGTTTTATAATAAACGGTTTATTAAACCTGTTCCATTTGGCATGATTCTTGTTTTTGAAAATCTTTTTCTGCCAGCATTAACGCTTCCTTTCTCTCCCGACACTCGTTTTATTATCAAATACGCAACTATTGTAAGCAATAGATTTTCAGAGAATGCGTTAATCTTCAAAATTTTCATGTGCACATAACATGCAGGGTCTACAACGAATTGCTCACTTCTGAAAAATTCTACAACTGTTTGCGAACTTCTCATGTTGCGAACAACTTTCGCCGCGACATTGTTACAATTATTGAAAAGAAATCGTTCTGAATGTTAATGTACCAACTTAAAATCAGCATCTTCATACGAATATCCTCACGTTTCTGTTCGTCTGAACACTATATCTTTAAAACTAACCACATATTGAACATCAGTTTCAAAATCAAGTAATGGGACTTTACAATTTCCAAAGACGACATTACCCATTTTAATCAGCAGTACAATTCCGTTTATTCTCGTGACTCAAGTTAAGTAAGTAGCGAAATGTTCTCTCATTTCAAACATGACTTCATCGGCTATATAGCTATATACAAGTAAATGACTTGAAGGTTATCTCTAGCGGAAAATTCGAAATGTATCGAGGTGTTAAGCTTTTGTAGACTGCTTTATTTTATTGGACGAGGAAATGGAACTCCTTATCGGTGTTTCACCTCATTTTCATGCAACTCCAAACGAGATCCGATACTTCTATACATATATATATCTATTTCAGACTTGACGCCGGTATGTGGTAAATATATACCATTCCTTCTGATAGACGCGCTTTCGAAACGCTCTACATCATCCTTCCGCATGCGAATTCAGAGTATGGATGAGTAGAGTAAGCGAATCTGATATGAGATCACGCGCCTTTGACTCAAACCCATCTTGTTTCTCGAGTCTATTTCGTCTGTCACGCGCAAACTATTATGGCCCAAGGGGAGGACTCGCTTCTCATGTCACATTATACCCTTCCACGATATCATCTGATATTGTCTGGATGTTTCTTTTCTAACAACTCGCTACCTACGAATAGATGTGTTATTTTACTGTTATGTATATATAATGTAGTATCGTGAGGAAAAAGCCTGATTAGGGATCGATCAAAACAATGTCGTCTGTCCTTCGGTTGTTAGTTTACATAGGGAAAAAAGCTTATGTGACTAAAGTCATCTAGTCCTTGCGGAGCGTTAACAGGATGGGATTAGAGAGAGGAAAAAATAACGCTAATGGGGCGATTTGAATTTAAAAAGTTGTTGTTGATCGAGAAGTGAGAATGAGTTGGAGAGTAGAGTTGTTAGCGTTGTCGTGTTGCGAAAGGTGTTAGCGTTGTTGAGAGATTGAGTTGTTAGCGTTGTCGAGTTGCGAGAGTGGTCGAATTGGAGTAAGATTGTTACATTTAGTTCCAAATTAAACAATCATCGTTTTCTGTCTAATTAATATCAGTATAACTAATTTATCGTAAATAAATTACAAATTATAAATAGTATCAGGAAAAAATGTATACCTAAATTTTCCCCGATACTACAATAACGACTTTTTTTTCTTATTTGTTCGCTTATAATCGCATTTTTACTTAGTTGACATCTACTCTGACTTTACTTAGTCCTATCTAATCTGTACGTTCGTTCTCGACACAATTTCCGATATTGTATTAAATTTTATAAATGAAGATAATGTTTTGTCTTTCGTAAATTTTTTGGGCATTTCTAGAAACCTTTCGTGAATATGTTATGTCTGTTATGTAAGATATTTTGAAATTTCTTTGCGAATGTAATGAGACACGGCTATAGTAAGGGGTAAAAATATACGTACACTTGAAACGTAGAAATAAGGAAAGCAATATTTTCTATATTATTAAGTCCAAATATGTGCAATTGTATGTTATACGCGGATACTTATAGCAATAAATATACACAAATAAACGTTAATCGTGTTCTTTGTCAATTTAGTAAGATAATATTTCGTCTAGACAAAACTTAGTCAAAACTTAGTATTGTTTATGTCCACTTGATTGCAGGTAATTGATTGTTAACAAGAGAAGCCTCCAAAATATTATTCATAACATAGAATAACAGAGCGGATACTTATATTAATTAATTGCCCCATACGGATACTTTTGTCTTCTATACAGGGTAGCCCATAAGTCACTTTTTCATTAAAAGATTTTACAATCCTTTTTCTATTGTATATTTAAAAATATTTTTTCCAAATTTTTAAAGTTTGTCCTTTGGAAAATTATGATAGATAAATTCACAGCGGAGCAAAGAGTAAACGTAATTAAATTGTTGAATAATTAAAATTCGCGATCTTCCAATTTCAAGTGGCCTTCCTGATTGTCCGATTTAACGGAACCCAAAGTGTGTGTTAATAAAATCCGAACAATTCAACAGATAAAGAAATACAAGCCCTGTGACTCGAAACATTAACAGCTGTGATGCAAACCGAAAGACTGGAAAAAGCCGATACGTCTCTTATTATTATTTATTATTATTTTATATTATTATTTTTATATTATTTTAAAACCGCCGTCCATATTTTTTTTTTTTTTTGCATTGTGGTTATATCGTCAAAATTTTAAAGAAGACAAGGAGTACTTATTTTATTGCGAACATATCCTTTGCAAATATTACAAAAGTATTTAAACAGACAATTATCCATTATATACTTTGTAGCAAAATTGAAAAAAAGGGCAATTTCTAGATTATACACATTTTCTTCAAAGATATTATAATGATAATAAGACGAATTATTTATCACTAACATAAGTTTTCTTTTCCCTTATGCCTATATATTATTCCACTATTCTCTGAATAATTTCACATGGAATGTACGCATAGCAATTAGACGAACCGTTTGTGGTTCGGCATGTACCGTCGTTACCATTGTTTAGTAACTTACAGTTACTCTAATGACACGTTGCATGTGCATTTATGTCACTAACTTCCGTCCTTAGATTAATCGACTAGGAAATTTTCTTGGTTCCTTAAACACACTTTCACCACAAATAGTACAAGAAGCACAATATCATTGTAAACAACATAACTGATTAATTACACAATAGAATACTATTTTATAACAAACATCAAATAAAAGCAAAGTTTGTTAGAAAAAAATGTGATATACTATTTCACAAAAAACAATCTCTTTGTAAATACTATCGTGCAAGGTATTAAAAATGAGTGTTAGTAATATTTTAATTTATTTGAAGTGTAGTTGTAATAATAGAATTTTTTATATGCTTTCATGCTCAACTCAATTATAATTGATGAATCAACAAAACTGAATAAAATATCACGTTTTTAGGACATCTAAGCAGTACTTTGTAGTTTCCACTATTAAGAGTTCTTGTTGCATTGAATTAGTTAGTAGCTCGAATTTAGTGTATAATCCTCAAGGTGATTCGAAATTATTATATCTGATTGAGCACAAAAAATGACAAAATATTGATATGATTATTTAACAAATTTTTACTAAACGTTTACTTCGTACAACGTAAGGAGCCTACAATGTATTAGATATTTTATCAATTCATCAATGTATGATACATTTTAGGACCTTTTCAAGCAACGTGTTATTTAAATAAGTGTGGCATTCATAAAAGTGGCAAATGCTATAGTGTCACATCATACTAAGAAGTGTATAATATATACTTAATGAAACTCCATAACAACCTAATTAAAAATATTCCAATTCTCTCTCCACAAAACAATAGTCAATCTTTCAGATATTATGTATATGTAAATGTTGTAAAGTTTGCGCCATAAAATATATAATAAATATACAAAACCAATTTCACGCGCTATAACATTGGAATATGGATAACATTGGATAACATTGGAACTGTACAAAGGGAATGCAATTCCGTTTCTTTAATAACAGAAATTAGGATCGATTCTTGACTTATTATTATTATATGTAGGCAAACTAGGAAATCACCGAGGATACTAAAATATAGGAATTTTCCATTAATGTCATAAATTTATTTAAAGCCTACAATTAGACTGTATCATTATAAACAAAGAAAGTAAAAGAAGTTCGAAAACTTTATTCAGATACTGCATTTTTTCTAATTTGCTTTGTCATAATAAATGTTACAGTATAAAAATATAAAATTGAATAATTTTTGTTCGATATAGCAAAATTTAATTTTATTGAACTTTTATCAACTAACTGTTGTTAATATTTGGGGGGGGGGAAGACAGAAATGTTTATAATAATCTTACTTTCTCGCAACTTAATTTATCCGAAATGATAATAATTGCAAATATTGATCATAAACTATAACTTGACGATCAGATCAAGGCTATATTAACTGAAAAAATATAGAAAACAAAAAAAGTAGTCATACCTGCCAAACTTACAAACAATTATCAAACTATCAATGTCAGACATCACAAAGTTTGCAATTTCAAAGTTTCTTATCTGACAGAAGTCCTAGGAAAAAATAATCAAAAGAAAAATATTGTTTCCACGCAAACTTCCGTAACTGTGTTATTCGTCTTTTTGGAGATAATACGTGTTTTCACTTTGCTAACTCCGCGGCTTCCAGTCCAACAGGCGACAATTTTATCTCCATGGTAGATATGTCATCGATAACATAGTCGAGTCTAACGGATAGTGTTCCGTTCCGATGTAATTCCCTTTAACATTGAGTTCAAGGATAACAAAATAACAGCGATACGTCGGTTCGAAAAATTATAGCTAGTGTTATGGAACGGTATATGTAACCGGTAAGTAATAAACGAAGATATTGCTTATTCTTAAACGTAAAATACGGTTTCGCTAATGAACTAGGGTGAACGTGCTCTCGATGCTTCATCACCGAGTGAAGAAACCTTTGAATGGGCATATTCACGTTGACATATTGCGACGTCAATCACATAATTGTGACCGATCATAACTTTTATTTCGTTCAAGATGAAAAGTTGCGAGGAAAGGATGCATATACCAGGTATGTAAATATGAAACCGGAATTTTTGTATAGAAAATACACGTTTATTGTATGAAAATGACTAAAAATATTTTATACGAAATATTGCCCATCGCTAGCTATACATTTTTCCCACCTGTCTGGCAATTGGTGGATGCCACGCCGAAAAAACTGTCGCTCTTTTGAGGCAAACCAGTCATCGAGCCATTTTCGTACATTTTCATAAGAAGTGAAATGCTGGTCAGAAAGTGCGTGTCCCATCGATACAAATAAATAGTAATCGGACGGAGCCAAGTTTGGTGAGTAAGCCGCGTGCGAAAGTATTTCCCAACTGAACCCTTCAATCGTTTCCTTCACCTGTTTTGTTGTATGTAATGGTGCATTATCATGAAGCAAAATTACTTTGTGTTGCCTTTTTTGTTATTCTGGTCGTTTTTCACGCAAAGCTTGATTCAAATCGATCATTTGTTGTCGGTAGCGTTCAGTATTAACGGTTTCGCCAGGTTTTAACAGCTCGTAATAGATCACACCCTTCTGATCCACGTTCTTCGTTCCTCACGTTAAAATTGCCACTTCTGAATTTTTTAAACCACTCAAAGCACTGTGATTTACCAAGAGCATGCTCATCGTAAGCTTCGACAAGCATTCGATGCGATTCTGCAGCAGTTTTCTTCAAATGGTAACAAAAAATCAATGCTGTCCGCAAATCGTAGTTTCCAGGCACAAAATTCGACATGTTCAACGCTATTAAAACTATGCTGTTGCATGAAACTTGTATTGTTCTGAGTCGAAAATGTTTGTGAGATGTCAACAAAGACTTTTGGCGCAGTTTAGTGATAACTACATTATCAGCTAGGGCCATCTATAGGCAAATTCCGGTTTCATACTTACAGACCTGATATATAGGGTCTTCAGACAAAAGGATTAAATTGCTTGGAAAATTTTCGAAGAATGATAGAGGATAAATACACTTTCATTCTCATGCGACGATAAGTATCCAATTAAAGTGTTTGTAGATGTATGGCATGAAGGGCTTCTTTACAAACTTAAAAAAATCCTACCACACACTTACTACTCCATCCTAAAGTCCTACCTAACCAAAAGACAATTCATGGTTAAATACTTAGACGCCACTACCACAACATTCCCAATAGAAGCGGGCATACCCCAAAGTAGTGTCCTCGGACCTCTGCTGTTCTCCATCTACACTGCAGATTTACCAATATCAACAGATATGACTATAGCAACATTTGCTGACGACACAGCGCTATTAGCGTCCCACGCTAACCTGATAATTGCTTCATCCACTCTCCAACGAGGTCTTGACTTTATGGAACAGTGGTTCCATAAATGGGGTTTCAAAATTAATGAAAAAAAATCCACACATGTAACCTTCACGCTGCGAAAACAAACCTGCCCTCAGGTCACCATTAACAATATAACAGTTCCTAACAACGACACAGTTAGATACCTGGGCATGACTCTGGACAGGAGATTAACATGGAAACAACACATCACAGACAAATCGAAGCAACTTAGGGACATACTCAAAAAATTTTATTGGCTCATTGGCCGTTGCTCCAACCTAAGCACGCAGAACAAAATTACGCTCTATAAGACCATAATAAAACCTGTCTGTACCTACGTAATCCAACTATGGGGAACAGCAAGTAATTCCAACATTGAAATACTCCAACGCTTCCAATCGAAAACGCTAAGATCCCTAATAAATGCACCCTGCTATGTTACCAAAGAAACAATCCACCGCGATCTCAAGATACCCACAGTCAAAGAAGAAATATACAAGTTCAGAAGCAGATATAACGCAAGAGTCAACAACCACCACAATCCATTAGTCACCCAACTACTTGACACGATGGACCAGATCCGCAGACTAAAAAGAAAATAACCTTTAGATTGAATCATTAGATCCAACTAGAATCAACAACATAAACTATTATAAACCATGTCATTGTATCACGCCAAATGAAGTTACTGAAAATTCTCAACGAGAATTGATTGTAAATATTCTAACAAATAAAAAAAAAAGTGTTTGTGGATAATTCAAGGAAAATTTCTTGTCATGTTCTTATTCGTGTAATTTTCATAACCAATGCTTTTTTTTAAAGAAGATTAGTTATTTAAAAAAAAGTCATTTTGACACAAACATTGCTTATCGATTGCTTTCATTAATTTTTAATGTTTACGATTATCAATAGGAAGAAAAACAAACGACAAAGCTTGTACAATTTAACTTTAATTGAATGAAACGGAACGCTGCATTGTGCGTGGAGTTTCTTAAATATTTTTAAAGGGACGCTTATTAAATATAATAGATAATTTTGATTGTTGATTGAATGAGCTCTATGGGGAAACTAGAAAAGAAGAGGAAATAAAATTTTATAATCTAATTCACAAAGTTTGTCTATCGTCATTATTAATGCGTGAGTTTCCGTTTTATTATAAATAACTTTTCTGATTTGAATTTCTAAGCAATAATTACTTGCTTATTTAAATCAGTAAAGTTATATGACATAAAAAATATTAAAAAATAACTAGTTGATATTATTTGAAAATTGATACCTATATACGAGAGTCAATGGTTATCTTCTTATATAATTCTGTATGGCAACCCCTTACGGTCAAACAAAGAAACCAGCTAGATAAGATAGCACTTTTCTCTGAGGTTCTTTGCTTATAAATCCCGCTGCTCATTGAGTGTCCATGACCACGACTACACTCATATCATGGTAAAATATAGATTTTATTCACTTTGTACCAGACGATTGGCTGACAAAACTATTTTTCTATTCAAAATCTTAAATGGATTTATCGACTAACCACAGTATTATCAATTTCCATCTCACTTTTCTAGCTCTTCCTTGTTATTCCATTCTCCGTCCTTCTCCAGATTTGGCCATATAAGCGCTATAACCTATATATGTAAGTTAAGCAATACTTTATACAATAGCATTAACATTTCAGCTCTTCCACCTCAACCAACAATCTTGAAAAGATGGTTTATGTAGCCTTATATATATATGTCGAGTTAGCGTTAAGTTTATGGGCGTGTAAGGAATCTTCATTCGGACTAGCCATCGTTGTACAATACAGATTATATTTACTGGTATAAATATCGATTTTTACAAAGTTTGACAAATAGTGGTGATTAAACACTCGAGATGTTAGTGACAATGTTCTTAGGTTCAATAACGAATCCACAGTCAACGGGATAACTCTTTGTTAAACGTAAAGTATATTTTGAAGCACAAAGTAACGTTTGCTGTGACGCTCGGTATAATAATGCACGTAAAGACGATGTGCAAACTCTTCAAGGTGATCGCAAGAATAAAAGACTGATGGGAATTTTCCTCTTCTTACGATCGCGTTTGTTCGTTGCATATTGGCCGGGGATATCAACAAAATTCCAGCCGCCGTTGCTAGGCAGACCCGCGTAGAGCGTGACTAGACATTGTAGAGAATACTAGACAGAACTAATACTAAGACTAGACATCTAGAGAATGTACTAGACATTGCTCCTACCCGGGGTTTGATTGTTAATACAACGCGTGTCCCACAATATTGACACTTCTCTGTTAGGTAAAAACGTTCATCCCGTGACCGTGGCTATGTTCGGCTACCAGTTGTGTCATCTCGAGCCCAAGCCCACCATCACGAATTTCAGGCAAACATAATAGGATTGAATCATAACAACTATTTCTAAGTTTTATCATTTAAGTATAGCTATAATAAATAGTCTAGATTAAAGTATTGAGGATCTTCCCAGAAATTCCAAAAGAAAGGTCCCGATGTCCTCTCATCTCCGATATATATGTTAGTTATGTAGCCTTAGCTAAGCTGAGCGATGCATTAACGTAGTTTCAGCTCAGCGTATTTATACATTTGTCTTACTGTCTCGTAGCGACTATTTCACTACGACACTTATTATTTCATATCACCCTTGCAAAAGGGAATCTTTCCCCGTTCAATTAATAAATTATAGTGATCGAACAATAGTATTGTTAAATTTCAGTTTTCAAATATAACTCACATTCATGGAGGTCTATAAATTTTTGAAATTTTTTGTAAGAAATGTTATATCTTTACTAAATATTTTTGTCATTTTTTTTAAATTTAGTTTAGTTTTTCACTTAAATCGTACTTTCCTAATATTTTAGTATAATTCTAGACTATTAACAGTTGTATAAATAATTTAATCACATCACGTGGCAAATTAATTCATTCCAATTATGTTAGGTGTACTGTAACTGTATTATGTAAACATATATAATACTGTATATTATATATTATTTTGTATATATAAAAATGTACCTATATTTATTACATTAATATGAATGACGATGTAAGGTTCATCGACTTAGCTTTTCAAAAGCATTATTCTTATTCGTTATGAAACAAATTAGTTTTTACATTTGTAACATAAACTTACTAAGATACAAGCTATAAGATTTTATTGAAAAGGCAATATGCTGATGGAACGCAAAAGAAATTATATTTATTTATTATATATGTCGGAGATGTAGGGACATCGGACTTTTCTTTGGGAAGATCTCAATACTTGTGCTCGAGGTGACATAACTGGTCGCCGAACGTAGCCACGGTCACGGGATGCACGTTTTACCTAACAGAGAATTGCCAGTATTGTGGGACACACGCTGTATTAACAACATATCCCCAATCAATATATAATTGACAAATGTGATCGTATCAGTCTTTTATTCTTGTGATCACCTTCGAGAGTTTGCTGATATCGTCTTGTGAGTCTGTCAGAAAGTAACCGAGCGCCTGAGCTAACGTCACTATGTGTTACAAAATATATTCTATTGTACAAAGAGTTTCCCGTTGACCGTGGGTTTGTTATTGAACCCAAAAACATTGTCAGAAGCATTCGTTAAACTTATTATTCGTTAAACTAATTAATCGTTAAGCTAATTATTCGTTAAACTTTGTACAAATCATATTTATACATGTAAATATAATAATCTCTGTTGTGCCACACGATGGCTAATTCAAATGAAGAATTATCACGCGCCCAAAATTCTAATGAAAACCCAACATATATATCTAGCTTTATTTATGACTATGCATATAGGAATATGACGATACTCGATAAATAACACTGAGTCATCCAGTCCAAGATAGTCTATTGCAATGCTACGAAATCCACTTAAAAATAATATATTTAACAAATACCGAAATGAAAGCCAATAAGTCCGGAAAGAATTTAATAAGAACAACCTTAATAACTTCCTCCACTTGAAAAAAATTCTTCGTCCCTGCGGTAAAGTCAAGATGAGTTTTCATCCCTATTAAACTTGATCCATATGCGTATATAGACCGTGTTCTCCTTTGAGAAAGTCGGTCAATTTTCATAAAAATCGCGCCATACTGAGCACCCAGGAAAAATTTGCATAAGTTTTGATCGAAGAAGCAAATCGCGTTTTCTAACCAGGTACTTGTCGCCCATGTCGAACACACCTCGCGTCGCAAGCCCAGAATTTCGTCTAACAAACGCTTCACGTATCACATCGACGCGAGACCAGAAACTAGTTTATTCGGTGGCATTGCGTAAGCAACGAGTTCTTCTCACAAAGTTCTGCTCATGGATGGGGCTCATTATGATATACATATAGTATTGTTCTCTTTAGACAGAGAGTGCTGAAAAAGATCTATAGATCCAACATGACTGGTTAAAATAGAGAAGAATATGTGAGAATGACAAACTGTTTCAACCTTGTACACGCCTATATGACTTGATGGTTATGTGTTCATATACATGGACCTATATTTTAAAAATTTAATTTATTTATGTACCATTATATTGCGGATATTTGTACAATTTATGATTTATATTTTTGCGATGATAATTAAAAAATATAACATAGAAATTGGTTAGCTATTAAATGTTACAACGAATGTTATATTTATAACACTTTAATCGCAGATTTTTATACATTTATGCATTCTGTCCATTGTTGCTCTTCAAATTTTTCATCAGTGGATAAATCTCTATATTCTATTTGTTCTCTTCTGTGTCATATTATATATGCGTACGTAATTTAAGTATTATTATTTAACTGACTGGATTTTTATGCATTTATAGCAAATTGCAAATGCAAAGTGCAAAATTGCATAGAATGCGCATAATATAAAGAAATATATAAAATATCCAGAGTATAATGCTTTCTGTACTACTTGGTAGGTGAAACAATTGTCTACCGTGATTTTACTTTTTTAATTATATTCTCAAAAATATGAATTTCCATGAAAATCCGCAGTCTAATTATCGCTGTACTGTATTAATGTATTTGTATAGTGTTTTAATTATGATATTAATTATTATTATTGTATGTGTCATTAATATCAAGCAGCCTATTTATGGAAATTATTTATTATATTATTTCTATAAAATATGGAAAATATACAGTAAAGAGGAAATAGAAGAGGAAAGATGATATAAAAATTTCAATAATCTAACGAATGTAGAAATTAAAAGATTTAATTATATACAATGTAATAATTGAAATAATCCAAATTAACATTTGCTTTATGGCTTTACGGAAACATCTAAATATCTCTATTATTAATGGTAGCGTGCAAACTCTCCAGAGACAAACTTACACTGCATAGAAGGGCACATATAATGACGAATGAAGTTTTTTCTGAAAGTCATTTTTTATGATTTTCCTTTTGGGACACATGAATATGGACGCGACATCCGTTATAGAAATATATATATCCGACGCGTTATAGAAATATATTGTCGTTTATTAGAACTTATATGTTAGGAACGTACATCACTGGCAACGTACGGCGCAATGTCCATTATTTTTTCATCGACATATTTATATTAGAACGGATGTTGAACATGTATCGCACTGAATTGTACACCCGTGAATACAAGTCACACGAATATACTGTCAGATGTCGACTGTTTGATAACCATGCGAAATAGTCATCGCTTTAGTTTGTTATTAGAAACAAGAGAAATATCGAATAACACTGACACTGGGTCATTAATTAGCGAGATAGAAAAAAAGGTGTAACGTAGATCTTCATGCAGTTGTTTGTAAAGCGTAAAGTAGTGTCCATATTGGTATCGTTCCATATTTATGGGACGCATTCGCAATTTGCTCGTTTTCCTCTTTCGTCTGCCTTTCAAATTTATAAATATGTATGTACGTCATGTGTGAAAACGTTACAATCTCACAAACCTCCATATTTCCTGCACTTCATTTGCCAATTGACGCAAAAAAAAAAAGAAAAAAAAACAGAAACGAGCGTGTACTGTCTACAAATACACGAAATAGCGTTCGTCGCAACAGTTATCGTTTCAACAATTGCGTGTCCCCAGCCTTAATCTTTATCATTTATGCACATCCGAAAATTAGTATTCAGAAATTCAGGAGGGAGATGGATTTAATTGCTTCTCCGTCTGAGAGATTTAAATTAATTTTCAATTCAGCCTTTCAACGCCATCCTGTTTTTCTATCATTAAAAAATTTCTCAATTTCGAAACAGCTTAAAACATGGAAGAACCGCTATTAATATTCATGATCTCTTCTTTCAATTTGACGAAGAAATTTGTCTTGATCTTTTAATATTTTTCTTGCAACATTGATCTATCCTTTAAAGCAGGACGAAAATTAGAATATGAAAATTCAAAGATCGTATCAAACGGTTAACACAACTACAAAACTGTTTCAATAGTGATTTGTTTCTGAATAAATAGGATAAATCAGCTCTTGGGTTGGACAAGACTGCTTTAAGCATGTTCGTCCTGGGTGAAGGAAAGAAGAAGCCACAGGATAATTATTATTTCAACTGCTTCGTCAACAGAGCTAACACTCATTATTGTTAATGAGGGTCGCTTTCTTAGAGTGAACTTCTCACGATACAAATAGGAAGACGATGACGTCGAAAAATTCTCTCAAGAAACTCCAAATGAATTGAATCCTTCCACAAGTTATCGTGTAGCTTCAAGACATCGATTAGACAAAACTCTAATCTCGCTAATCGACCAGTCTGATAGGGAATTAAAGCTGATACATGAAACTTCCAGACGAAGTGAAATATCATGCAATCTTGATTCTTACAATCTACGTACTGTTCAGTCATTCTTTTGTCAGCTTTTTGTATTTTGGCTTGAAATAAATCGAAACCTTTCGCGAATTATGGCTTCGAAACATCAGTTAGGTAAAAATCGCCAGTCGAACAGCTCGACATTTCGATAAAAAATTAGAGGTGAAAGCTTGGACGAAGAATAACGTATAATCTCGCCCCTTCCGATTAGATTTTGCGATTGCGCTATGTTGATTGCGAGAAGATTAAAGAAGATTTGGAGATTTAGTTCGGAGTGGATTGGTTTGTGCGATAAAAATAGGATGTACACAATGAAATCTTGTACACCACAGAGTGTAGTTTCAATTTTAGGATTTTTAGTGTGAAGTATTTTGATATTTTATAGATTTTATTCTATCCATTTGATGATTCACATTAGGTCATCCTATAAGTTCGTGTCGTTTTTCGAGCGATTATATATGTTAAGATTGTTTACATACCTTTCAGTTTCATGAAAAAATGTAATCCCCCTCTCATTGTACAACTTCTTCCCATTTTTCATTATTCCGTCTCGATAAAAGTTCTCTTGTTTTTCTTTAAAATATGAAATGTATACACAAAGGTCGGCACGAACTTATGAGATGACCTAATAAATAGAATTAATACCATAAAATGTAATGTAATGAGGAAATGTAACGTGAATGCGGTATAGATGATTTGTAAATGGAAATAGTATATTACTGGGGTATAGTATTACCAAAAATGAAATGATTGCAGAATGTATTTTCACGCGACCTCAAGATACCCACAGTCAAAGAAGAAATATACAAATTCAGAAGCAGATATAACACAAGAGTCAACAACCACCACAACCCATTAGTCACCCAACTACTTGACACGACGGACCAGATCCGCAGACTAAAAAGAAAATACCCTTTAGATTGAATCATTAGATCCAACTAGAATCAACAATATAAACTATTATAAACCATGTCATTGTATCACGCCAAATGAAGTTACTGAAAAATTGTATAGTATGTATTTTGTGTATTTGCTTTTATGTATATATTAATTGTTGAAGTGGTCACCGCTTCTAAGAAAACTCTACATCTGGTCATTTCAGTTTTCTCAAGCACTGAAGCCATCGACAGACAAAGGACCATAAACAGTAGACAGGCGACGTTGGCTTCGGGGGTTTCAGTTATAGGGTAACACTGCTAGCGTGCGGATCTGGACCAGCTCAAATTATATTCCTACTTGTAATTACACTTCTGTATTAAATTATATTTTCTACCTTACAATTTATCCACGCGTTTCTCTGTTTATACATCTAATGACCTCAACATTAATTAATTACATCTAAGTGTATTAAATTTGCATCATTTAGTAGTATTTTCGTATATATGGCTGCAAAAATTTGATACTATGAAAATGAAATATAGAAGCAGGTAAAACGTGTTTCATTTAAAAATAAGCATACGTGCAAATACTTTTTGTAGTCACCATATAAATATTTTGTACAAACCTATATTGTACATACTACAATGAATCGATTTTATAGTAAAATTATTGTTACCCTCTAAAAACAAAGTAAAAATAAACATAGCATTATAGAAACTTTGATATTCATTTTATTTTATTATATTTTTCACAAATCTGAGGTTTGCTTATATAACTATAATCAAAGAATATAAAAGAGACATGAAATCTTAAAATCTTATCAGTATTAAGTAGCGTTCAAAGACACAGCGCGCACATGCATAACATGTACCTAATTACGTTAGATAATGAATTTTGCTCGATAACAAAGGCACGTTCATTACTTTGTTCTCCTTCATCGATATTGATTGTTCCAAGTAGCACTTCCTCATTGCAGGAGATAACATATTCATTAATAATATAATTAATTGCAATGCCTTTTGATACATTATTTATAATGATAATTATTTAATGATAATGATAATTGATAATGATATGATAATGATATGATAATTTATAATGATAGATTTTCACTGAGAAAACGAAATTAATCTACAAATGCTACATCTGTTCATTCATAAATTCATAAACTATAATTCTTAGACACTGAGTGTCCATTTATATTAAAATTTTTTGATAAGACTATTATTTTATTTAAGCGTAATAATTATATCATAGTCTATCTTCGTTTCTCTTCGTTTCTCTTCGTTTCTCTTCGCTTTTCTTTTCAATCTATGATTACAATATTTTGACCCATGTGAAAAATAAATATGTAAATCTACATCTTCGTGAAATCATGAAACGACCTTTCTGCGATCTCAAAATTTTTGAAGCTTTGATTTTACGAGGCATTTAAAAGTAGGAGCTAATATCTTTGAGACGAAAAATTGTATGAAAGGAATTTTTCTTCAATTATCTTTAAATTTAGAAATAAACAGAAACTATTAGTCAATGTGACAATAAATAAGAAATAAAAAAATAAATAAATAATAACGTAATGAACTGAAATAAATTTTAATATTTGCTCTATTTTATTCATGTTATTAGTTATTATAAAAGTTATTCATTTTACGTTATTCTGTTCGTCACCAAGGAGTTATTTAAAGAAAACGGTTCAATCAAATATTAAAATTAATAATATAAAAAGATCACAAAAAGTTACTTTTTGCACAATGAAATACCACTACCAAAGTTCAATCGTCTAAACTAAATACAATTTAAATTCTAATAAACAATAAATGTTTAACCGTAATAGGTGAGTACATAACAATCCAATCATTATTATGAGCATATTATCGTGTGTTTCAACATCGTACATCTGGTTTGAACACTTAAGTTTTATTCTATAATGGAACTAAGTAAGGCAGTATAATAAGTCACGCAGTATATAGGTTCCACAAATCATTGTTGTATCTTTCACACGCAATGGTACATACATGTCTCTATACACATATATACATATAAGAGGATATGGCTTCGCAGCACGAAAAGGATTTCCGTTTTCCTGTCTTCTCATCCCATGCCACAGTAGCTTAGACGTTTGGACATTATTGAAAATATGAATTCTAATTTTGTCATAGAAGATTCTAAGTAATTCTTGAGCATTTGAAATGAGAAATATGTTATTAAATACTGTAGGAAATACAAGTATGAATATTAGGTTGTACAATTAAATTTAACCAGCTGAGATTAATTACCTAAACTGTGACCATTATTCGTATATTATATACGGTAAAAGAAATAACATTTTTTAAAAATAATTATTAGATGACTGCATTTTTTTAAAACTACTTTAACCTATTTATCACTTAAAGAAGTGATAATTAAGTTATTTTGTATTAAAGTTTAAATTTCATTTAGTTCAAACATTATCATTGCACATAAAAATACGTTTGTTAGTTTCATACAAAAAGATGTAACAAGATATAATAAATTTAATTTTGAGATTTATATATTCCGAATCTATCTTGTATCTTAGGACCATTTATTAAGATATATTCTATTATATTTACATTAATACGTTTTATTCGCCCCTTTAATTTTCTATGTTATGATACAAAGATATAAAATGTAACTGTTGTCTGTTATTACAAACAGAAGTAAATAACATTTCATTCTTGAGATAGAATCATACATCTGTGAATATGTAATATATAGACTGTAATACTAATTCTTTCATTTCTACAACTTTATAAAGCATAAAATCATTATGCTACAAATTTCATTAATATTTTCTACTCTTCCCAAGTTTCAAGGAAAATAAGAGAAAATATAATACATATTTCAGAGTCAAATAGAAGCACAACGAATTTGTTTGAGCAAAATGTTTGTAAACTATTGTATCTCGATAATAGCATTAACTAAAAGTTATTTTGGATAAAATTATGATAAATAAATATAACAAAACATAGATTGTAAGAAATATATAAAATCGATATTCATGGATAACAAATAAACTAATTTATTGTCCTATTATTCAAATAAAACAGATGAATAGATTTCTCCAATGACTCCTATTTACATTTAATTTATAATAACTTTTATAATCACCGCCACATTTTTTATCGCCTGCAGGACGATAGAATAAAATCGATTTTGTCAGAAAGAAACATGTTTTACGTAAAACTACCAGTTACAATTGCACATGATGTTCTTCCAAATAAATCGAAAATAATTACATCAAATAAAAAGTTCCAAATAAATAAATTTCCTTTTTCAATAAAGGACAAGGAGTTAAAATCAAAGAATGCATAAAGGAATAAGATATTGCAATTAACTACCACAGAAATAAATAATAGATTAATAAGTAAATGGATAATTGATCGAAAGCAAAACGCAAACAAATTAAGAATTGAAATCGAATCACATAACATTTAAAATCTTATCGATATAAGTAATATTTCATAATACAAAGCAGGTTTCTATAATGTGTGTTATACAAATGCACACACAACCTCATAAACGCGACATTAATGAAACGTAAGTACCAAAGTTGGTATTAATATTGTTGCAATCCACATTGCCAATGTTACTCACAATAAATGTGTAATTACGCAGCGTCTTTTTTTTTTGCCATCAACGCGACACGATTTTCGCTCCTTTTTGCCGTTCTAATTGCTTTCGTCCCCGCATCTCGAGTGTACGTGCAACGTGTAAGTGCATTACTTTACGTTTAATTACGTTCGTCACAAGGCACAAACCGGCTTCTCCTTTAGTTGGAAATCCAAGCCCCCGTACAAAGATTTGTAAGGGTCTTTTCATTCGGTATTATAATCCTACCGGTTTTCTGAGTTCCTTAAACACTCGTACCCACCACTTCTCTCATTCTATAGAAGAGTTTGTTCTTTCTATCGCTCCACTTCTTTTTTCTCTTTGCTGTATTCCTTCCTTTTCTTTCTTGTTTCTTGTCTCAGTTTATGCGGGATAGCTAAGTGCAGAAACATTACACCGTTGTATGCAAATTCTTCTTACACGATAAAATTGAAAGATTATGGGCACTGTGATCAACCGCACTGGGGGAACTTATTCGTGCAACCGCTAATTTTTAATATTTTTCTGATAAATTTGTACAGAAATATCGAAACGTTGAGAGTCTAAAATTGAATGGCTTAAAGTCTCATTCAAGAGTTTTATTCTTCTCGTATTTGGATCAGATATGCTTTAAATATAATATAAAATAAAAATTATTATTATTATCGTTCTTTTGGTAAGCAGTTGTTGAATTTACAATTCGATATTATGCAAGTATCTTGTTAGTAGTATTTAATTTAATATTCTGTTAAATAAAGATTCCTGTACGTTTCTCAAAAGGTTTTCTTAGATATCAAACTATAATGCGTAATAATAAAAATAATGATATGTGATATGATAAATAATGGCAATCTGAAATGAAACGAAACGACTTTGAGAAAAATGTCATACATACCATCATATTAAGATGTATTCATATTAAATTACCATTTTTTTCCATTATCAATAATAAATGAGATATCTAAGGTATTCAAGTTAGGTGAAATACTGTGTATAGCATATACTACAAAATCTCTATTTTTCGAACATAATCTCTTCATTAAAATTGCCTCGATAAAAGAAATATAATATATTCTTACATAACGCTTGAATAATATTTAAAAATTTATTTAAAAAATTGAATTAAAATTAGACGTTAGATAATGTAATTAATTACTTTTAGCTTAAAAATGTTCGATACAAATGATAGGGTTTCTTAAAAAATATAATTTATATTATTAATTAAGTACAATTAAGAGTAAAGAAGAACAAGTTAGTTACCGATTTTGATCGTGGTTATCAATTATTGGACTTACATAAAATAGTTGGTCAAGTGAAAATAAACAAATAATTCGAGAAGAAGATTACAACTTTACAAAATTCAAACATATTCAATTCAACATATAAGTTGTAACACGACCCATACTTTTTGCGTTATGTACAGGTGAAAGCAGTTTCTCAAATTGTAACATTCTCAATCGACAGAATGCCATCATTTGGTCTTGCAGAAATCCATATGCAATGGTTGAGAAACTTGATCAAGGACGATTCATTATGAACGTATAGACAGGAATTATTGGAAATCGTATTATTGGCCTTATCTTTTTGCAACATTTGTAACATATTTGCAATTTTTAGGTTCGCGTCTTCTAAGCGAATTACGTAAAAATGTTACGACAGTGTCGTCAGACGCTTCATCTATTTTATGCATGATGGTGCTCCACCTCGCCATAGCTAACCGGCTCGCCAATTTTCGGACGAAAAGTTGGGATCACCGAGGACAGGATGCAGATCTATTTCTAACATGCGACTTGTTCCTGACATGTCCTGGCTTCTGACACGTCGCCCCCCTATTCATGAAATTTGGATTTATTTCCTTGAGAGAAGAAATTATTCATGGTCCAAGTGAAATTACTTACGGAAAAACTTAGTGGAAATGTAGATGTGAGTTTGGAGCTGTTTAAATAAACAGAAAAAGAAGAAGAAAAAAGGAAGAGAGGAAGGAAAACATGGAACACGGTGGATCTGGGGCATCTACAGAAGGTGCTATTTTCTCTGTATTTGACTGCAGAATGTAAACATATTGCTAATAAAGCCAGT
Source organism: Bombus terrestris (assembly GCF_910591885.1). Lineage (NCBI taxonomy): Eukaryota > Metazoa > Arthropoda > Insecta > Hymenoptera > Apidae > Bombus > Bombus terrestris. The sequence goes on from NC_063275.1 coordinate 9,310,867, forward strand.
TTAAGAATTATTAAAACTTTAACTTTTTTCTGGCAGATGGGACACATTCACGACACATGATTCCTTTTACATGAGACTTTTACTCATCATGATGAGTAGAATACGTTGATTTTGAAAGATATGTTCAAGGTAAATTTTGCACAAACATTTTTCTATGAACCTTCACCAATTCAAAGGTATAAAATCACATTACGATGGTTTCGATGCTTACTTTTTATATGTTCTGAGTACATTGGACTCAGAATATTTGAATTTTCTTTCGTTTCTTCAGAATGTACGCTAATTAGTTAGTACTGAAAGTATTAACTTTCCAGCCAATAGTATTTGAGTATCTCAACCATTATACGTTCTCGACACGATTTTCCTTGGTGGGGGTAAGACGACAGCTCAACTGATTTTAGACTTTCGGAATTTTCCAGAAAAGTCACAGGACATTTTAAGATCGAAACTTTGACAACGAGTATCTACCAGCACATCGTGTTTTAATTATCTTTCGGAAATATCAAGATGACACGTCGTCGATCATAGAAAGAAGCAACGAAGAAAAATGAAAATACTAAAGAAATTAGTGGTTACTGACCTAAGACTCTGCATCTCCCAGTGCTCCCGGAAGTATATCATATATGTTATACGAAATTGAAATTTCGCCAAAATTGGCACATTGAAACTACACTAACACTGTAATAATAGCAAACTATCACGTTTAAATCAGCAAATTTTAAAACAAATTTAAAAATATATAATAATAATCTGAATATATGTAATAATTAAATATGATATATGCAAATATATATGTATATAGTAATCGGAAAATATATACATACAGAAACTAGAAAATCTTTTCACAGAGATCACGAAAGCATTCAAACAATCGATCATCCATTATATCAATGAACTTCAATATTTAGTGGTATATTCAGTGGTATATTTCACACTTATTATACGCTAAGATGGCCATTCGTGCTACACACATACTTCTATACAGATTTACAAATTCTTCCAATATAATCATGGCAGTCATATCTGGTTGTAACTAATGAAATTTCAAAAGATTTACATACATAACACATACACAATACATGAATGAAATTTTTCTATGGTAAATATACAAATACTTTTTCAAATTAAGAATTAATCTTAATTAGAATTAATATTTTAATTTCAATTTTTACTTTGATTCAGTTTTTTCTAAATTATGTATTTTAAAATTAGCATTACAGAATTTATTAGTAGTATAGATAAGTATTGTCATACGAAAGAAATATTATTAAGAATTATTAAGAATTTTTCCCTTTGTACCTCCAAAAATTTCTTAATCTTTTTTCAAACAAATATATTGTTTGCTACAGTTCAAACTAAATGTGAAATTGTTTGAAAATGGTTATTTTTCTTAAACTGCGTGCAAAAAATTGTATTAAATATATTAATAACGTTTTTAGAAGAAGAAATGTGTACATGTGTAAGTTGCTCGATTTCAAAGAGAACACGTCAAACTAAATGACAACAATATAATCTTCCACGTACTTTTTCTTCCATTACCAGGAATTGTAGTTTAAAATCGATAGTTTTTCCTTTCATCTTCAAATTTCTATGTCAATATTTAAATTTTCTTACCATTAAAGGGAAAATGAAAGCTTGATTTCCTTGTATTAAACTCTATTCCCTGTAAGATTTATTTTTACATATAAAAATTCTTTAAATGTAATAAATTTAAGACATAGGTATAAAATAATATATGATGTATTAAATTTCACCTTAAGATATTCATATTCTATATCACACAGTGATTCTTATTAATGTGCATTCTGCATACATTAATACATTTCTGCGACGAGTACAGTCATATTTAACAGTCATATTTAATTTATATTTAACTGTCTGCATTCAATATTTTTATTTTGATCAAATAACGATTCGGAATTTATTATGGAGGATAAAATTTATTTAAAATATTTGTGCAAAGTTATAAATATAGCAACGACAAATAAAATCTAATCGTGCTATTAAAAATTACAATTAAGAATATTTACACCACACTAAATACTTTAAATAAAAAAGACAAAGTTCATGTTAATTGGAAAAAGCATTAGCAAGCTTTACCTCCGCCCACGTTTCTGTCCCGTTAAAAGAACAGCTTTTTAGTTTCCACCGAACCTTCTAAGTTCAATAGTTTCTGATTATCGTCGACAATTAAGGATTTTTCTCGTGCATTTTTATGTGTTCGATCGAGGTTCGCGAGGATTTGGAACGTCGTTTGTAGAAGAATCATTATTAGTTAATTATCATTTGTGAATACAGGCTATCAATAACGAGTACAAATCCGAGAGTGTTTATCGAGCTAATTAGTACGCACGCTTGGCTTCGAACCAGTTTTTAAAGGGTAAAATGAAACGAACACAATACCTAACAATTAGTTCCGGTAATCGAGTGTTTACAACATCGTCGGTTCGCTGATGCTTTGTGCGTGGAATATTTAATCCAAACCGGTATGAAAGCACGACGCAATATTATGAAAAAGAGGACACGAGAAAGACGAAATTATGCGAATTATTTATAAGTACAGGTGATCTTCGGATAATGCAGGAGTTAGGTTCTACAAGGTGTACTGTACAAATCGCGATAAATACATAAGACTCGGACTATGAATGTGTATGAAAAGTGGATTTATGACCGAAACACGATTTTTTTCAAAAAATAAACCTAAAGGGAAACTAAATAGTTTCACTGAATTCAAAAAATTTTATTTGACAAAACATATGAATTATAAAATAAAAGCGAAAACACACGTGCAATTAGTAAAATTAAAAACACGTAACATACTTTCATTCCATAGTTATCGTTACTGTCTTCCGTTAAATGTATGTGTGTTAATGTGAAACCGTATCCAAAACACACTACCATATCAGTAAAACAATCATTCTATTATTGTATAACATCAAACAAGAAATGTCAAACATCAAATGATTACTTTTTCCTTTAAATACGAAAGATTTTCTAAAGAAAATGGCAAGAAATAGCTTTGATGTCATTGTATTAATGAAATAATAACACAATCACGTAACAACAGGTACATACAATCTTCGGTAATGGCCAGTTTGCTTTAAGGGGGGGGGGGGCTAAGGTTAATTTGTACAAAAATAACGCATGTTTTTGTGAATTATTTGTGACGACACAGTTAAAATCTCTTTATTAAAACTAATAGTACATTAAAGTATGACATTCGAAGAATATTGTATAAAATTTTCACGGAGAAATATTAAAAAATATGGCAATGGCAGCAATTATTCGAATGTGTCTTGGAAAAAAGTGGAATTGCTCATAACTTGGTGCTTTTTTCGCCGCAAATTTTCGCAAAATCGGCTAATTTTCCCTTCAAAGTGTTCCAGAAAAGTGAAAACTGATACCTAACGAATGAACTTTGATTTTTTGATTTCGGATGATCCAGCACCAAGTTATCAAGGATACCGCAATTCTACCTTTTTTCCGAGACACGTCCGAATAATTGCTGCCATTGCCGTATTTTTTAATATTTCTCCGTGAAAATTTTATACAATATTCTTCGAATGTCATACTGTAATGTAATATTAGTTTTAATAAAGAGATTTTAACTGTGTCGTCACAAATAATTCACAAAAACATGTCTTATTTTGTACGAATTAACCTTAGCCCCTCCTTAAATCCCAAGAAGAAGCAGCGAAAATTACAGAATAAAATAGATGATCGTTTCAGTTTTTCCTTTGCTTCCTCCAAAACGTCATTTTAACCAGAACGACGAAAATTAATATTCCTTTGGATTCAACCAAACTTTCGGACGATTCGCTAATTCCAGCGATTCTTATCTACCGTTGGTCACTGATAATGTATTCACCCTCTATATGAAACACCGCTTTACGAATGCGTCTACGAAAGAGATGATCAGAAACCAAACAGACCAATTTCAAGTACATAATTAAAATTAAATATCTTAAAACATAAACGACTTGCTTTCATGAATATACAAGGTGTGCAATAATTGACGACAATTCTTGATGAAAAGATAAGTTGAAAGTGTAGAATAAAGTTTTTTTTTGCATATGAGGCTTCGTTATGGAAGAAACCGATTTTAGAAAGCTGTTAGGCTTCCTATGTATACATACCTATATATGAACCAACCTTTAGTTTTGTCTTGTCATGCTAACATTTTCGATTTATTTCTTCATGAAAAAGCATCCCTTACTCGGTTGTATCACCAGTTACCAGATGTTCGAAAAATCGTAATTTTTCTATGCATATTAATTTATGAAGTTGATCACATTTTTTGAGGGACTCAAGTACATACTATCGTAAACTAGTCATTTTTTCAGATACCTTACGCTATTTTATTATTTCAACCATTATAAATCATTATTTTCGCACAATTCGTACAGCTAACAGCCAATCGATTGTGCTCAATTAAAGTTTGTTACCTTCAAATAAAAACCCGGTAGAGAAGCAATCTTTTATGTCCATTACACCAGAATCACACGGTTTTAGTGGTACTAGATCAGGTTCGAAGGACCACGAAGTTCTTGCCAAAAGTAAAAGGTGAACGACGACAGAATGAGATTGCGTGTATCGGTCCGTTGCCAGTTGCAAGGCGGTACTGGCGTCAACGGTCGCTAACGTCGGCGACGACGACCTCCACGAAATCAATCTATCGTATAAAAAGATTGGCACGCAATACAAATACCGGTGACAAGCCAGTCTTCTGAATGGATCGTATTTTGTTCCCAATGGACAGCAGTTCCTGAATGGAACGAAAATGGATGGAACTCCGAACTGCCTTTTTTTCGTTTTTTCGTTAAACTTGTACTTTCGCAGAAGTTATCGTATGAGTTTGCGTGAGTTGCATCGATACTGATGGAGTTTGCGTGCATTTGACTGATATTTAACGTAACGGGTGTTGCTATGGAACTTTGTAAACTTTTGCTTCGGAATTTGTCTCGTTGTCACACGTTTCGGATAACGTTAAATCTTAAATGCACGTAATTTTTCCAACTACGTATAATAAAACTATTGTAAACAATACGAATTGCCCATTTTTATACTGTAGAAAAAATTACAATTATATTCAGTGCTTTGCATTTTTTTCATTTGGGATTTATTGTCAAATAATAAATATTATATGTATATGTTATGACATCCTGTATAATTTGACCCTTACTTTTTATAAACCCAAATAACTAGACTATGGACGTTTATGCATTTGTAGAAAATTGAAATGTACACAAAATTCCAGACTGCACATAATATGCAAAGATATAGGTACAAAATACAGAAAGTAAAGTATTTGTTATAATATCGAGTAGAAGAAACATGTTTGTATTTACATTTTAATTACACCAATAAAAATATGAATTTGCATAAACATTCACAATCTACAAATGACAAGAAATTTAAAGAGTACGAATAAATTAAGTAAAATTATTACATTTCTATTGTTAATACATCAGTAATTTTCAATCATAATTCGATTAAACTCGAATTACTAAACTCGAGTTTACAAGTAAACTAAACTTCATATATACGAGATAACTTCAGTATCACTCTGCATATAATAATATTAATAATATTCAGAAAGGACAAAATGATGTTTCATTATTAGATGGTGATTTTGCTTGATACGCTTTTCTGATTCATTATAATCTTAAATCTTTTCTAAATATTTTCTTGCCATTCATGTTTATTATTCCTCTAGTTTGTTTGTTGATATATGCTTATATCATTATTAGAAAAATAGAAATTTAATGTGACAAATATATAGTGAAAACAGTTTCAACAGATTAATTTTTCCTAATTTCATTTTAAACTTTTGGTTTTATATTAATATAAAATATATTATAATATGTATATTATATACATAATATTATATATTATAAGTTTTTGCATATTGTTTCTAATGAAAGTTAGCGATACAGACGTTCCTTTTTTGAGTGAGCATTTTTTATTACTATAAAAGACATTTTCACCTATCACATTGATGACATCTAAATTAACTCCTAAAATTATTTTATTCATAGAGGAACACCTTGTTCAAGTGAACTTTAGGAATAACTGTTCATAAAGTTGCAAAAAATCAAAATTTTGATATATGCGTTTTGAGTGTTTTTGTTTGTTTTGGTATTTTGAGTTTAGATCTACGCAAACTACACGAACAAATTTTCATGGAAATTGATAAATATTTACAAGAAAGATTAACAAAGTAATTATAATTTTACATATACTATTCAAACAAATGGATTTTGTTAGAATGTATTTACATAACCAGATTCGTCGTTCAACAACACACAATTTTTCCCCTAACATAGTTCCTTTGTCTCAAATAGTTTCATATTTGTACGCGCGCGTGTGTGTATCTAATGTCGATGACAAGTAAACGATACTTTACTCCATGAATGCTTGGGGATGCTGACGAATCGAAAACTCAGACGAGGCTGTTGTTTTCGAATGCTGAGAGACTAAATGATTCTTATTCCAGGACTAATGAAGAAATTGTTCGTGATTCGAATGCTCGTACGAGACTGATCGTGCTAAACTTAACGGTATCAAGGCAAGAACGGTAGATTCGAAAATATGGATTCTAATTGAATTTTACTGAACGCAAGAAAATTGCCAATCAGCATACTCGCTCGCTGCCCATCAACCACTGCAATTCCGTGCGTTTGAAACGCGGGAGACCATCGTCTGGAAGAAAGTGAGCGATATCTGGCCGAGCGTGAGGTTCCGAATTTAATTAGACAAAGATCGAATTCCTTTCGGGTGGCCCATAGTCAGAGTATCTAAATTATTCTTCGTAAGTAACCGCGTTTATGATACATCCGGGTGTTAAGAATACAATGTACTTGAAAAATGAAAAGTACTGCTACAATAGTTAAAAGGAATTGTTCTAACTGCGAGTGCCAACCAGAATACAATAAACATGGGAAATTAAAAGCACTGTCACAATCACTGAAAGAAATCATTCTAAGTGCTAATTTTACGTGGTGTTTAAATGACTTGGCGTTTACTTTCTATAAGCCACCGAAGTGAGGCGACGCTTCCTTGAAGAATCTCTAAATCTTAATTGTCTTCCCGGCAAAGGACCGGCAACTCAGTATTGGTACCAAGGAAATTCGTCCCGTTATTCGAGTTAATGTTACCCACATATCTCACGACGAATCGTTCTAGCTTGGCGATGAATGCGTCAGTGGGTAGATCGCTTACTGCCTCGAGATGAACAACCTTCGTGGCCAGACAGATGAAAACGATAACGTAGACCTTTATGTGTATTCGATTGAGATGTCGGCTTTCCTTAACACGTTGACTGCCACGACATCCGTATTCGGGTGTCGCTTATTCGACTACTTGCGAAGGATCGTCGTAGGTATTTGAAAAGATATTCCATAATAATAAAACTGTTGAATTGTTATAAAAGTAATACGAAAATGGTTTATTAAAAAATTATTTAGAATGTAAAACTTTTAAGCATTCTATACATAACTGAGGTTGGTCGCGACAATTTGGACAATAAGTTGTTGTTTTCTTCAAATTCTTTTGTGCCTTTATTCGGCCCATTCGACGTCTTTTATTTACATAACATAGTTTGCACGCGCGTCTAATGCTTCTTCCGGAATCATTTTTCCGAACGGCGATATTATGCCGACTCCGTCGAAGACAAGGATTTTTTGTATTTTCAGACAACCCTAATAATTTTGCACCTAATAATTGTCTAAATATTCTAATATTTATATTCTTCCTTGTTGCAATTTCGTAAGCCGTCAAAGTGTTTACAACAGAAATTCCCAAGAGTCGAATGCCAAGTTTTCTGTACCATTTGATTCGTTTTCTAATTGTGGTTATAAGAAACCATTTGGTCGGAATAATCTATACCACACTTTCCTTCATTATATTCAACAACAGCTAGTGGTTTTAATGTTGCGAACAAACGAAACGAAAGATCATTCTTGAGGCTCGCATTACTAAAATATCGATGGGAGCACCTAGCAGAGAACGCTTGGTACTGCTACACGCGTGGCCTGACGGAGATTTCTTTGAAAACACGCGTGGCAGTCAACGTGTTAAGAAAGAAAGAGCCGTGGTAGTCGACTCCATACACAATGTACACATCCTGAATGACAAGGTCGAATGACATAAAGACCTTTTGGCATAAGAATGGGATGGCTTTGGACATTCGGAAGATTCAAGTCTCACAACCTTCCTCCAACACGCAAAATTCCCCTGTCATCGAGGAATATATGAAACGGGAGAAACCTCGTGCGGCGGTCACTTCTATATATGTCATATGCCCAAATGCACAATACTTTTTTATGATCATATTCGTATATTACTACTAGTGTATTCGTTATGCAATTTTGGATCGCGTACCAATTTTCATTTGAGCGAGAGAAATCAATGCAGGGCACGTCTTCATGATTCCCCAAGCTGATATTTCTTCTCAGTAACGCGATGATGTAGCATGCGGCATTGTCACGTTGGGTGTGTTGAGCGAAGTGATTTTCGCATACTGCCCGGTGAGTCTTTCTTTCATTTCCTAGAATTTCTTTCGGTGTGACGATCATCAATGATGACCAAAATGTGGTGACGAATGTTTTGTGTGTCACTCTTATTGCGGCTGTCGCTTTCGCCGATGATCCATCTCAACCACATCTTGTAGAAAAAAGTCCGAGCAATTCGGAAGAGATAGATCGTGTTGTTCGGTACCGAGGCACGCCAATGTTGGACCGGAGCCAATTAGAGGGGTCTGGACAATGAAATTTCGGATCAGCTAGCTTGAGATTCGGCGACATCTGTTAGCTTCAGCAACTGATCTGCACTTCGGGAGCATTGCGCAATTTCCGAAATCGTGAAAAACGTTAATTGAACTATTTGAAATGGTACTAAACTGATGCAGTATACCGACGGCTACGAATGCTCACGTCCGCGACAAATGCAATCTCATCGCGAGATCTTCCGTTAAAAAGCTCGAATTCGAACACATACTGACAAGCGTGCTGCACTATGGGTCTCTTACCATGGTCAAGTACCTGTACCGTCGCCATCAGTTCACCTAAATGACTATTTGTACTGAAAATTATGCCAGATCGTGCAAATTGATTCGGTTATTCAATCCCCGTCTATTCGCGTCGCGTCGCGATATGATTTAGATGAACCTTTCGAATTGCCTTCAGTCGCTGTTCGATGAGCCTTCGAGGAATCTTCGATATAGGAAGACTTCGTGACGTCTTTCTTTACAAATCTTCCAGAACAATTTGTTCTGCGTCTGGATTGTCGTGACGACCATGGAGTAATCGCACTTCATGGTCCGCGATAGTGATGGCAATATCCGCGTGCATTTCCTGCTTCTTGGAGCGGACGGAGGAGTCCGCGATGTTTGTCTTCTTGCGTTGTTCTCAGCTGACCCGCAGTTTTTCGACATATTCGCGGAAATACCAGGTATGTAAATATGAAACCAGAATTTTTGTATAGAAGATACACGTTTATTGTATGAAAATGATTAAAAATATTTTATTCGAAGTATTGCCCATCACTAGCTATACATTTTTCCCACCTGTCTGGCAATTGGTGGATGCTACGCCAAAAAAAAACTGTCGCTCTTTTGAGGCAAACCAGTCATCGAGCCATTTTCGTACATTTTCGTGAGAAGTGAAGTGCTGGTCAGAAAGTGCGTGTCCCATCGATGCAAATAAATAGTAATCGGACGGAGCCAAGTCTGGTGTGTAAGCCGCGTGCGAAAGTATTTCCCAACTGAACGCTTCAATCGTTTCCTTGATCGGTTTTGCTGTATGTGATGGTGCATTATCATGAAGCAAAATTACTTTGTGTTGCCTTTTTTGATATTCTGGTCGTTTTTCACGCAAAGCTTGATTCAAATCGATCATTTGATGTCGGCAGCGCTCAGTATTAACGGTTTCACCAGATTTTAACAGCTCATAATAGATCACACCCTTCTGATCCACGTTCTTCGTTCCTCACGTCAAAATTGCCACTTCTGAATTTTTTAAACCACTCAAAGCATTGTGATTTACCAAGAGCATGCTCACCGTAAGCTTCGACAAGCATTCGATGCAATTCTGCAGCAGTTTTCTTCAAATGGTAACAAAAAATCAATGCTGTCCGCAAATCGTAGTTTCCAGGCACAAAATTCGACATGTTCAACGCTATTAAAACTATGCTGTTGTATGAAACTTGTATTGTTCTGAGTCGAAAATGTTTATGAGATGTCAACAAAGACTTTTGGCGCAGTTTAGTGATAACTACATTATCAGCTAGGGCCATCTATAGGCAAATTCCGGTTTCATACTTACAGACCTGATATGTGAATACGCGCGATTGCAGATCGGTTAATCGGTTCACGGCTGTTGAATCAAAGTGGTGTTTGTATCGGCGTGACGCGCTCCGAAGGTAGTTGAATACCTCATTGAGCTGAGGCATCTTTGTGTCCATGAACAAGTAATCACAACTGAGCAATAGATTGTTCCGGATTACCCCGATTCATCACAATGCACGCGGAGATAAAATGGGCGCCTGCATGTGGTTTACGAAGTCGTGGATCGACGCTGATGAGTCGTCAATCATTTCCAGCATGTCGATTAATAACGTGGCGTGGCGAAGAACAATCGCGCGTTTATTGTCTGCATCAAACAACTGTACCCTGGTTGTTGTATAGTTATCCTTGCTAATTGTGAAGGACTCTATTAGCGATTCCGCTCTTCCAGATAGAGTCAGGTGAAGGTAGTTAAGCTTTTGGATATTACTCAAATCCGGATATGAATGGATCATGTTGAAAAACGAATACTTGAATGTAATTTTCAACTTTCAAGCTTGCCATCGAACTTTGGCAGATGTACACGTATGGTCGCAGGAGGACTCGCGGCGGATGCGACTGTGGTGGGTGAAACGTTCCAGCTTTAGCAACATGGTCCCTTCGGCGATTGTAGATGCGATGTTGATCGGGCCACAGGAATACGAGCGAGCAGAAAGAGAGAGAAAGAAAAACTTTCACCCTTGTAGGATAACGCAATGGAGGGGGATGGCGGTCAAGCAGCCTAGAGCCGCTTCATCGCCGTCCCAACGGACGACGACTAGAAAGGGAGATAACGCTAGGGGCAATGCCCCCCCCCCTAACGCCAAATTCAACAGTCGGAGAATCATTAGGACTGGCTCGAACAAGAGGACGCGGCGAGGAGGTGCAACTGAAGACAATTCATAAGAGGTTACTGGAGCACTCCTGTCATACGAGTAGGATGGTCATCGGGGAGTTTGAGTCGGTAAGAGTCCGACACTACTCTGCCGTTACCCATTATTAGCAGCAGCGGAGTGTCCATGAGGATTTCTCCACGTACAAGAAAAAAAAAGGTTTAGCAACATGGCGACGGCGGTCGTAATGGCGTCGCCAAAAATGTTCGAAGTTATTCCACTCTCCAATCTCATTGATGTCTTCGGCGAGTCTGAGCTTGTCTTGAATATTTTTTAAGACTTCAAACTATTTTCGTAAACTCTCGATTCGTATACGAATCTTGGCGCATCCATTATTGCTATCGACAAATGTTTCGATGTATTTATTGAACGACGTTAATTGCGCTTTGAATGTGAGTTGCTTATTTTTAAGTTCACGTATACTTTCGTCGACACTGTTATTTACGGTCAAAGACATTTTCGAATCGACAAATATTTACGTATATTACGAACGAAATGGACGACGAAATTCCTCATCACTGAGCAGTGATTAATTTAGGATATGATCGGTAATGGAAACGAGCTTACCTTGACCTGAGCTCGCTTGCCTCCCTTATTGGTTCGAGATAGTCGCCTTCTTTCTCCTTAGTGTCGCTGACTGTTCTTCGATTACTCTTCTGATGTACCAGATTTTCTGCATCTCCTTGGGCTTCTCCTTTTCGAAGAACCACAAAATATACACGCGTATATATGTGTCGGATGTCGATGACACTGCTCTGCACTTGTTAACAGACGAATTAACCTGAAGTGACTGACTCACGAGGGAGAGTAATAATTGAATGAGTAATGAGCTATGAATGACACTAAGGGCTGTCCTTCTTCGAACGATGAGATTTCTTAAGGGCTGTCCTTCTTCGAACGATTTCGAACTCCCTCCAACTGCTAAGATGAGATTTACGAATGATCGTTACGAACAATTAAACGATACTTCACTTCCCGACTCGTGAGGATTAAGAACGAATTCGCGAATTCGAACTATGATTCGAAATGTAAAATTCGCCCAGGACTGAAAATTGATCGTGTCAAGTGATTAAATGATACTATGCTCAACGAATGCTTGAAGATCGTGTTTGCAGCTGGAGGGCTCGCATGATACTTTACTTCACGACTGCTTGAAGGGAATCGTAAATTCGGACGAGACTGTTCTTTCCGAATGCTAAGAAATTAAAACAATTCTTACCCCACGACTGGTGGAGAAGCTGTTAACGATTCAAATGCTCGTACAAGACTGACCGTGCTAGAATCAACGGGGCGTTTGGCAAGATTCAAAATGGAAATCCCGAAAATATGCGTCCTGATTAATTTTCACCGAGCGCAAGAAGATGGCTAATCAGTATGGTCGCTCGCTGGCCATCACTCACTGCTCACATACTCCGTATGTCCAAAACGCGGCAGACTCTTGGCGGGAAAAGGATGAGCGATACTTGGACAAACGTAAGATTTCGAATTTAATTAGGAACGGCTATTAATACGTTCGGCTATTAAGAACACAATATACTTGAAAAATTAAAAGTACTGTTGTAATTGGCAAAAGGAATCGCTCTAATTGTATGTGCTAACATCCTAACTCTAAAATAGGCTCTTGACTACGAAAGTGAGCGCCATAAATTACGAAAATTCTCACGTTTTTGTTCCTTCAGGCGGATCCATATTCTGGAAAACATTTTCGATCCTACGTTAAAGTGCTGTTTTCGCCTTCTAAACGTAAACAGTTACCGATAACGATAAATAAATGTCGAATATTTTTAGCTGCACTATGAATCTGCAAAGTTTCATCGAAATCGGCGTGTTGTGCTTGGCTGGTGTCCCTTGCAATTGAGACATTTAGATTATACATCAAAGATTATGATATAAATATAATTTGTCTATAGATATCCTCCTCGGCGCGATTTATTTACTTATATCCTTAAGAGCTTATAAGGATATATGATAGCCGCCTAATATCCATCACCCTGAGTCATACTGTCCTTTTTTTTATTGTCGCATTTAGTAATGTTTTCAAGTATCTTCCAAAAATTACGCGAGTCTCTGATCTTCTCCAATATAATGTCCAGTGTAGTCTTTGCATAACTCTCTTTTTAAAATATCATTTTTTAAATTTTATTTCTTGCTGAAAATTGTATTAATTTAACTTAGGGCCATCCCACATCGAAAAAGTATATCTAGTTGTTCAGTGGTATGAAACTTCATACCTATAATAAACTTCCGAAAAGGATCGAATGTAAAGATCCAGAATTTTTGAATAATTTCATATGTGAAACATCACACATAAATATAAGTTGTATAGGAACGTGGATAGTAACAGAGTATAGCAACGTTTATGTGTTTAACTTTTAATAGTGTAAATATGTAACGAGAAATTCAAAACGAACAATTTAGCTCCTATTGAGCTTTCAATAATTTTACTTTCTTAAATTTTATCAATTCATAACGTAGCTTCAAAATTAAAATTTCTCTTGGAAACTGAGTTTTATTTCAATATAATTTCTAACTGTTACATATTTAAAAAATAATTATTTCTTTTAGATTTTCCCTTAATCTTCCACGATGATACTGGATGGTCATCGAGCGAGCAAACCTGAAAAAGTGAACTGCAATATTTTCGAAACGACAGCATAGAATGCAGCCGACGATTGGAACATGATCGAAATCCGAAAAACCAAAAGTATGTTAATTATTTCTCACATTTCTGCAATCAAATGTTCTATCGAGTAAAAAAGATATGTACATACTTTAAAATGTTTCTGGGAGATAAATGTTAATAATCATGTTACATGTAATTTTGAGATGTTAAATTTATACGCACTACTATGTGTACTAATTTGCTCGAGTTACTTCCGTGCTACACTGTGAGGAGGTGAATGGTTATATGCTTAATGGCACAATATAATAGCAACATACATAAGTGGATCTTATCTTTTAACTTAGTGACTAGAGAAGACAACTTGACTTGCTATTCAAATTGTCCATGTTTTAATGCGTGATAATTTACTTATTCATAAAGGCTTTGTTCTTTTACTGCGTCATTGCGTTTGTATTAAATAGTGGAACAGTTACACATATTTGAAAGTGTGCAGTCTGCGCACTGACCGATAGCGAATTTTCTTCTATTTACATATCCGTGTGATCCAATGTGTATACAATGGCAATTTGGAATGAATCAAAATATACAACTAAAGCATGTGAAATTTGAAAATATAAAAAATATTTGAAAATTGAGAAATATCTCCTGACAAGCATATACATATAACGCATGAATTACATGTAAGTATGTAAATATGAAACTGGAATTTTTGTATAGAAAATACACGTTTATTGTATGAAATTTTCATACAATTAAAATATCAAATATGAAAATATGAAAATTTCAAATATGAAAATTCAAATTTCAAATTCAAATATGAAAATTTCATACAATAAACGTGTATTTTCTATACAAAAATTCCGGTTTCATATTTACATACCTGGTATGTGATATGAGCAATATGGAAGTGGATATATGCCTAGATAATGGATCTTTAGTTATTTACACATATGATCACAATTTAAAGTGCCACAAATTACATTTGCTTTTTTTATATTAACCGCTATTATGATTCATACGAATTGAAATTAATTTACGATTACATCTATATTTATTGTATCTAAATTATAGTGATATTTATAAATTTAATTTATCTGTATATTTATATATATACATAGTATTTATAGATTTAATTTATAAATAATTATATCTATATTTATAGTTCGAGAAATACTATGAGAACCACTTTAATTGTGAGAAGGCCATCGAGGAAGTTTCAGACCTGAAGGTAAGAGTATTATGTTTCACCCTGTCTCGTAATATCTCTTACTATGGCTCTTTACGTATACTGTCAGTCATAAGTGTCTCAACACTTTGATTTTTCATAACATGAATTTCGCCAAAATATGTAAGTATGTTCCAGATCTAAATTTGTTCCAAGCATAGTAGTTCAACATATAAACAATACATACTACAATTGTATTGACTAGTTATAATTATTAGGTTATCCGAAAAATGTCTTTCTTTTACAGACCCGTCTTTTATAACGATGCATCTTTATACAAACATGAAACCTAATCTGTCAAACGTTGTGATCTTTATTTTGATACAACAAAATGGATCATACGTAATTCGATAAAATAATATAAAACGGAAAATGTTGTGCACCCATTATTTCCTTATAAAACGAAAGAAACTTTTCGGACGATGTAATACTATCAGAAAGTTTTACGGTATTAAATTACGATAAAGTTCTTGACTTGTTGATGCAAGTAACTATCAATTTTAGATTTTGCTTGATATTACTTACCGATATAATGTCGTTTAATGTTACAGCTACAGCTAACCTTCTTATTAATTTTAGAAGATTATTGTTATCTGATATTTGGCATAAGAGTTAGAAATTAGGAACTAAACAATTTAGTAATTTTTCGGAATCCTAGCTTCACCACTGATTTCAATTATTTTTTAATTTGCTGTCGAGGGTACGATTTCGAACAACTTTTCTCTAAACATATCGATGTGTTCGTCGTGTTAGTTTAGTTTCCGACCACCTCTCGGCACGGCGGCTGGATAAAATAACGCCTAACATAAATGGAATTCTTATCTTTTGTTTATAGTTTATGTAGGAGTAGGTTAGGTGTCATTCTATTCGGCCAGCATCGTGAACCGTAAGGCGGTCAACAACTAAACTAATGTATAGACTGTCACGGACGCACAATTATAGGCAGAATTCACTGTAGTGGTATCGGCAGTTTCTTGCGACTGTCTCGAAAACAAGGCCAAGCGGCGGTGATATGTATAGAGAAAAGTTGTTCGGAATCTTGCCCCCGACAACAAATTTAGAAATATTTGAAATCGGTGACGAGGCCATGACTCCGAATAATTACCAACAATTTTGTTAAATAACTTTGAGAACTTTATTAAAAACTCGAATAAAGAATTTCTTACGCAACAAAGCTGTTTCGTAACTTTCGACATTTGCAGGTTATAATTTTATTATTGTGTATTAATTTTTCAAATTCAAATTTATCGTATCATAATGTTCTATCATTATCTGTATAGTATATAGTATAGTTATCATTATCTGTAAGTATACAATGTGTATAAAATGATAAAGAATAAAACCAATACAATTTTATGTATTCATAATTTGTAAATAAGTTACATTTCATCAAAAATAAACAAGTATCTAAAATGTTTTATGTGACAGCCCACAAGTTGTTGTGTTACACATAACACAAAAAATAGTACACTGTTACAATATAATTGGTTGTATGTTATGATACTAAGATAGAATACTATTTCGAATAAATCATTAAGGTTTGACAATATATCTATTAAATGATACTCAAAGTTTATTCATTTGCTAAACAATATAAAACAATATAAATATAACACTGGTATTAGTTTAATTATACTTCTTTTTAGTTATTCTTCTATATAATTATCAATATTATTGTGTACACTGTATATATACATTTATATCAATATAAATATTCCATAATATTATATGTATGGCTAAACAGTTTTATAATAATTTAATTATAACAAATAAATGATTTCATTTACCGATGATTTCAATCTGTTATTTATATGAAAAATAGTAATACATAATGCTGTAACAAAAGAATATCCAACTAATAAAAGGACAAGTTAAAATGATAATAAAATCAAAAACATTGTTAAAATAGAAATTAAGAGTACGGTTACCAACAAATGATAGCAATAGTAATAGTTGGTAGTATACCAGAATTCTCGGAAGAAGGTGTCTTGCTTGTTTCACATTTGAAAAGGTAGGATTTCTACATTGTTTCTAAGTTAAAGAACATCAAGGCAAGACATGGTACATAAAACTGTGGAATTTCAGAAACAGCTGAAAAAGACATATTAAGTAAATTACGTGCATGTTTGATAAGAAAAGTCGTTTCCGTTTGTCAATACTACTACATATAGACAATTAAATCTTTAGAAAATCGGCTTGTGACGGCTGCTGAATTATAAAGTAGGGATCCATATTCTGTAAGTAGTTTACTATCACTATTCTACCGTCTTTTATACCGATATTAAACAATAATTAGATTTTTATTTTTTACGTGGCATTTTCATGCCTGAATTATTCAAAACTGTGTTTTATAATATATATTGTAACATCATAATATTAATAAAAACATTATATATATATAGTATATTGTAGTATCGGAAAGGATAGGATTAAGATAATTTAGATTTGTAAAATTCTCCTAATACTATTTATTTAAGATAAATAAAAATAACAGATACTAATTGGACAGAGAACGATAAATGTTCAACTTGAACTAAACGCAAAAATCTTATTCTACTCAAATCACTCTCGCAACTCTATAACTCTAACAACTCAATCTCTCAACAACGATAGCAACTCAGGCAACTCCGCAACTCTCACTGACTCTCTCAACTCTACAACTCTACTCTTCGGCTTCTCGACTAACTCTGACCTCTCGATAAAACGTTCTCACTTCTCGATCAACGTTATTTTGTCCTTTTCCTAATCCGGTCCTGTTTTCGTGCCGCAAAAACTAGGTGACTTTAGTCAATAGGTTTTTCTCCTATGTAAACTAACAGCCGAAGGATAGACGACATTGTTTTGGTTAGTTTCTAACCAGGTTTTTTCCTCACGATACTACAATATATATGTAATAATAATATAAATGTATATAATGTTTTTATTAATATTATAATATATTATGTACAATAGTGATGAAAAGTTTGAAAACTGTAACAGTTATCGAGAATTTTTACATTTCTCTTATTATTTCTATCCATAATACAATAAAAGGTCGTTTGTTAACCTATTGACAGAATGAGAATTCGATCATCAGAACATCAGTATATTTTGTAACAATTAATTTTGATTAGTAAAAAAACTTAGGGATGGTTACTTTTAACAAAGTGTAGGAAAAAAGAATAGAATCTGAAAAGAATTACTATGATTTTATTCCAATGTTTCTGTGTTTACCTCTATTTAATGGTACTTGTAAAATAATTCAAAATAAATGATTTTTTCTCATGCAAAACAAACAGTATTCGGTTATCCATAGAGCATATATTATAATTAATTCAGGTAATTAAGATTCTACTATTTGAATTATCTGATGATTAGACAGCGGAGGTTTATGCAAATGTATATTTTTTTTAGCTAGCAGGTAAAGCAATGGGGTCTGGACAGATTTCGTGATTAGAGAACTCTAAAAATATATTTTTGTTTCACTCTTTTTGCATAATGAATATACTTTGCATGTTTAACAACACATGCGAGAATATATTACTTGCCATCAGATACCATCCTGTTATTTACCATGCATATGCATATATCGTGTTTATATGAAGTATCTATATTTTAAATTAATTTCATCTCTACCAGTAAACTCTTATATCATAACTATGTAGTATCGTTATTAGTAATGTGTAACTAACCAAAGCTAATTGTAGATCATATCAAATCATGTTTTTGTTATCTTGACAGTTTGTGTTTGGAATTCAAATATCATAGTACAGGTGATGTGCATGAAATAGTATTATACATGGGTATATTTAAGCGTTCTTCAAGTTTGTAAAAATGATTCCATCTTTGTCATTAACGAAAGTGATCACGAAAGCACTTGTAGCCTTTGTAATAAAAATTTGAAATGTGAAAAGAAATGGCTATTGGTACAACATATAAATACATATAAATATCACACGCAAGAAAGCAGTCGAAGAAGCAACTAAGCCATGTGGAACGGAAAATTCAGAACACGAAACGAGGGGCTCATGAAAAAATGAATTTTATGCTGGCTTAACACGAACAATGTTTGCTATTAATATTCCTTAGGGAACTTTGATATAATAACATATACAGGAATTGTCTGACGAAATATAGGTACACCAAGTCGCGCTATTTCGAACGAATCGATACTATAGAAAAATTATTTAGATGATTACTATATTATGATTCAAATATACAAGCAGCAAGGAGAGACATAAAAAGGCATTATGTATGAATTTTCGTGAATGAGACTATTAATATGAAGTAAAGATGTAAAAAAATCTAACTTATAATGTGTTATGAAGAAATTAGAGGAACAATTCATGCTACTAACTGAATGCTATTATTCTTATATACAAATTTCAAGTATTTTAGATAACGAGGATGTAAAAATACCGATAAATGTACCAGAATGTTGTTACAGTAAGTTTGAATAAGCACCAACTACATCGTGAGACGTAGAGCGGATATTTAATGATGAAGATTATAAATAGTTTACGAATTTTAGTAATTCTGTCGTATTAGTATAATCAATTTCTCAAACGCTTATAGTACTTCTGCATTTTTCATTCTTTTATTTTTATCTTTTTCGTGTGTATTTTTTGCTTATATCTTTCGTACGAAGACGCATTTTACGTTAATCATCGCAAATGGATTCGCGATAAATCGAGGGATTTAAAAAATTGCCTCCACATCTTTTGTATCTTTGCTGTCATGTATTGTACTTATTTAAGGTATTAGCGAAATGAGTTAATAATTTTTCATTAGATTTTTACGAGCATATTAATAATATACGAATAACACATAATCATCAGTTTGATAATTCCACTATACATATGTAAGTGGTAATAGTAACATAATTTAATTTAGTCTATGATTTGCTCTATTTTCATTATTCATATTATATTCTTCCGTTTCTTATAGTACTAACAATAAGAACATTCATTTAGCTAAAATGTTATAAATTATTACTAACTATCCAACAATCCATGAAAAGTCAGTTACATTCAAACAACGATCTCTTACACCTCATATTGTCCACTTTTCTAAAAATCTTCGAATATATTTCATGTTAAAAGCAGTAATCACTCATATGTGCACTTTTGACGTGAATAATATGATTTCTAATTCAGTTCCCTCAAAATATTTGCGCAACATTTACGCAGCATTAAAGATAACTAACATTAAACTCGCGAGGAGGGCTGATTTAGTACAAGGCTTAAAAGGAAGATGAACGAAAACGAGGAATGATCAATATTTATGGTTAAAGTTTCCTTGGTACATCCACGTAAGTTGTTGCGAATTCCATAGCACGTTCTCTTCATTCGCATTTTTCTGGCTGAGAATTAAGGATGCGCATAATTTTGGCTTTAAGGGAGTTAAGATCACCAAGTGCGAATGTATCTCGCGACTGGAATATATAGTTGCCAATTGAATATGAATACTCGAACACAAACAGACGTAAGGATTGTTAAACTCATGGAATTTGCACATGAAAGGATAAGACCACTGATCTTGAGCATAATAATTCTCTTTCTTCATCTGACAATGAATATTCTTTCTGAATGCTAGCTAAGAATTGTTTAGAAATGTTTGAAACAACAAGTAATGTCGTCTATTTTACACTTTGAATTTATAATTTATATTTATAATATCTATCGAAATATTATATCGATGTCAATGTATCGAAAAAGAAATTCTGTTTTTTATTGTAAAAATAGCTGATTATAGACAGTTAAGAAATTATATAAACTAAAGAAGTATACTTCTCTTGGAAATTATTACGTCATTCTTTCAATTCTTTAGACTTATTGCTTAATACTGATAGTTTTTTATTTATCTCGTTAAATTAAAAAATGCTATAAGGAGTAAACAATTTTACAAAATAGAGACTTTTAAGATAGGTATATAATATAAAAATATATATATAATTAAGATAGATATATAATTTTTCAAAAACGAAGTTTAAAAATGATCAAGAAAGTAAAACACGTAATCCTAGAATACAATAAACAAAATCAATGTTAAAGTTTAAGAAATTTCAAAAACGTATTAAATATATAATCTTATAAAAGACATGTATAATGTGTGCGTGTGTGTGTAATAATTCAATTATGAAAAATAGTAATAAAACCTTACACAGGACATGCATTTTCAATGTATGTACTTATTGCAATTATTACATGCAGGATTATATTTATTATGGTTTCTATTACATACATTTGCCTTATTCGATTAAAATATGTTTTGCGTATGGTGTCATTTTTATTATTTTTCTCCTGGCTGCTTTTATTGCATTTATTACGTGTATTTGAGGTGTAAAAAAATATCTGGAAATTTTTGTAAATTTTTGTAAAATTATTTTCTTCGATCTCCAGTAAGAATATAAATACTTCCAGCGTTATGATTGTCAAATGCTAGGTGTATATATATATATATATATATATATATATATATATATATATATATATATATATATATATATATATATATATATATATATATATATATATATATATATATATATATGGGTATTAATAAACAATAATAAATATTGCAAACTTCATTTTTTAACGTTTTAAATTTATGTGCCTATGGAATGACATAACAAGAGAGAATTCTGGCTATAGTCGAATACCATGGCTCGAAATTGTTAGTAAAAATGAACCAGCTTTGCAATATTTAAATATCGAGTGGTTATTGGATTCTCTATTCAAACGTTATCTGTATGCAACAGGACAAAAATATCCGCTTGACCTTTCACGTAATCGCATAGGAAGCAAATCCATCAGTTGATGAATTTTCGTTATTCAAAGGTGCTGGGGAAATCTGAAACTGTACTGAACTGTAAACGAGTTATCAGTAGTTGAACTTTATAGCACAACTTGTGGAAAATCAGCTATTTACCTTCAATATTATTACTTTAATGTTGGGATAAGCAACTTTTTCTATATAAAAAATTCATTTTTTGCTATAATAATACACAACAGAAATATTAGTAAAGATATTAATGTAATCCACCCATTTAATTTTTTTTATTTATATTAAAAATAATTAGCATAGGCTATATGAAAATGCGATCACCTATACACCAGAAAGAAGTGCGATGGAAACTAAATTTAATTGAAGTTCTTTGTGAATATCTCGGAAACGAAGGCCTACCAGTGGTTATAAATATAGGAAAAATTTGCACAGAATGTTAATTTTGACAACACATTCCAACAACATTAAATAAGTGAGATACTTTTTTTGTACAATTACCAATTTTGTAATACATCGCAATACATTAATATATGATAATGATCAGATAATAATGTTGTATTATTAAAAATGTTACTTCAAGTTTAAAACATTTTTGTATGATAATGACAGTGAAAATTACTAAACTTTCAAAGTACAATTTTTGTGAATCTTTCTTGAACTTCTAGTACTCAATATTTTGGTATTATTGTTATATATCATTTTAATTTTAATATTATTGTGAATTGAAATATTATAAAAAGAATAGAGTAGAATTTGTAGTTATTTTTGTTACTTTATTTCTAACATGACGAATTTGTAAAATTATTACAAATCTTTAAAACATGGATCTCTTTTCACCTACTTTTCGAAGTACGATAACAAATTTTGTATGTATGTATTACCTCTTGGTATTCATCGAATAATAACATTTCACTCTCGTATAATACACTCTGAATCTAAGGCACGGTTGTTTGTATTGTAAGAGGATCATCTGTATAATAAAAATTTTATACAGATCTGTTGAATGTTATTATCATTTCATTAATCTCATTTACCACTCGGAATGGTACGGATTAAATGTTACTACCACTTTAAAATGACCCATAATATACACGTGTATTATTAAACCAATTATACTCTCAATAAATATTCATATCATAGAAAGATTCGTCTCATGCACGATTTCTGCGCAGAGGGATTTACTACGTTTTCTTAACTTGGTTTTCCAGACTAGGTTATATAATCAGTTGCACTGTAATTGGTTGTCTTTTACTGAACAGGCGGTTGGAACGCGCAGTGAATTTCGAGTGGCGAAAATTGAATCGTGCGTGGTATTGAATAGCAATTATCGAGCCTGTTAAACCCCGTTTCCGAACCTCGTTTGTCATAATAACCACTCACCATCGTCAGTTGATCACTGTGCTTCCAACAGTTCCTCAATTTCTCAATTCGATGTTTTCGGATCTTCTTTTTTCTTGAACAATGAACGCTTCTTTTATAAATTTATGAATTGTCAAATGAGACATCGAGGAACAATTTATAAGTCGGTTTATAAGTGTGAGCAATATAATAATAACTGTGAGCACAAAATATTCGGTGTAACGACTGATTTTGTTAGTTTAGCTGAATTTGATTTGAGGACAATTAATTCCTACACTTCGGTATATAACTAAAATACAAGTTACTTGAATAATCTAATACTGTGGAGTCACATTGATAAATAAAGGTAGCTTCGCTTATTTTCGTTCTAAATACCCCAAATGTCATTTAGCATCTTATTAGCCAATTAGGAGATAATAACAAAAAGAACAAAATATATGATTAAACTTTTTATTAAAGATGTAATGAGTCATAAAATCATTCTCACGGCGGAGAATGCAACAAAACTTTATCAAATAATAAGACAACATAAACAGATATTTGATACTTGTTATTTTAAAATATACAACATATAGTTTAAGAAAAAATTATGAAAGAAATTCGAAACGAGCTATAATTGTTTTTTATCCTGTCTTCACATTACAAAATTAAGATAACAGTAATGTTATCAGTATCAACATTACACAGCAAAAAGAGTGTTCTATAAAATATTAATCCCACCAGAATAATAACTTTTTAAAAATATATCAATAATTTTATGATTCATTGTACAATGTATAGTGTCTTTTTTAGGAAGACATTTGTTATATATTCATTATAGTTACTTAATCAATAGTAATTGTCAGAATTGAAAGCTTAAAAATATGTATTATTTTTATAGTAACTGAATCATAGTTTGCCAGCCAAACTATTGATTTTATATTGGATTAGATATTGGAATTTGTATGCGAGCATATATCTATTTTATGTATTATAATTAATTACATCCAGTGGCTCCTATAGCACTATTCTACCACTTCGTAAATTTCTTGACCTAAAAAGAAAATTTTTACACGATATTATCGTAAAAGTACAAGTAAAACGATTAACTTGTCGAGGTAGATTAAAACGAGATACGAGCTGTTATTTCATATTCGAAATTCTTAAACAACACCATTTCAATTAAAAAATTCCGTAATATTTGTCACCGTCATTCTGCAAAGTATTTAAATGTCTCATTGGAATTTCAAGTAAAAAGCAGATTAATGCAATTTTTATAGAAAAAATGCGAGTTTTTAATTGCGAAATTGAACAAATACTATTTCTTGGCTTTAACAAACTTGATCATATTTTTCATGCATTTGCTCTACAAGTGAAGAATTTCAAGTAATTTTGTAAAGATTGAAGATCATGGTAATCTGGGTTTATAGTAAAAAATAAAATTTGAAATTTTTTATTTTAATACAATAAATATCGATATCTATCAAATGTATACAAAGTAACATGGAATATACACGCGAATATATATATATTTTTTTTATTCTATAAAATAAAAAATTAAAAATATCAATGAAAAATTCAAAGGACACGACAGCTTATAGTATATGTAATTCTAACAGCTTATATGTGCACACGGCGTAGGACAGGCATAAAAGATGAAAAAGAGAGATCAGTAATATTTTACATAAAATAAAATAACAGTTACTGCAGACGTTATCCAACAGAATTCTGTAAGAAAGATATTGAAAATAATTTTATTTCAAATTCAAGGAACTACTAGAAAGAATTATGGAAATAGTTTTGTGTTCACTAATTCTAGTATCCTGCTGAATGGAATACTACATTGCAAAAAGATCATAAATAACTATCTTGTTCAACATAAGATTCAATTTTGAAAAATACAACAAGCGTTATAAATATTGTCTGCATAATAGAATTTCCATCATATTGAGTGTTCATTAGAAACTTAATGACCTTTCTTACTAACAAACAATCGCAAGGACGAATAAACTTACTTATTCAGAAAAAGGATTATTTAATATGGCAGAATAACGTCAGTAAATTGATCGTTTCAGAAGTGAACGTTCTTTAAACACTGGACGAACAGTTCTCTATATCAATTACTAATTATAGAAATACATTTTTAAAACTTTTCTGTGAAGAAAATTTGCTGGAAATAATTACATATATCATTTAGTTAATTAATAATTTGATCAAGTAGAATTCGTGATTCTATAATCCTATAATAATAATTCGAATTCTGGTACGAAAAAATTGATTTTTGTTTTAATTTTAGTTTAAATAGTAGTCACAAAATTAAGGATTATTAAAATATGTTAATGTTCTTTAAAATAATTGAAAATTATTTTTTCATATTCTCTTTCATAATATTCACAAAGCTATTGAACAGGTTGTCAATGACATGAATAATTCATTCTACTTATTTAAATCAGAATACGCTGCTTGTGCCATGAGAATTATATTATATTATATCTTGTATTATATTTAAAAAAGATAATTTGATTGAAGAATTCTTTTCTGTCATATTTAACATGTCGGGTTGGCGTTAAGATTAGAGTTAGGGTTAAGGGCGTGAAACGAATCCCTATTGGCGCTAGACGTGATCATTATGCAATAGAGGAGATATTTACTAGTGCAAATATGACTATGATGGAATTGGACAAGTAATCGCGATAATTAGATACTCGAGAAGCTAATGACAATGATCCTAGGTTCAATAACGAATCCGCGGTCAACGGGATGACGAACTCTACTTTTCTTCAGCGTCTAAGTTGTACTCAATGTTAATGCATGGGGCAATCACTACGTATCTGAGAGTTACTTGAATCGTCGTCGAGATCGTACGGGAGAGTGACTCTCCGTCTCGACGATGCCGTCGAGGAAAACTATAATGGGTGTGTCTAAGGACATGAGATCCTCGGATTCGTCAAAGAATGCTTTCGTTCCAAAGGTGAGGGAAATTAGCGCTGTTGCTAATTGGTCGATCTCCATATCGGCGTTTTGAAAGAGATGCTGGCCGCCCTTGAGGGAAGGTTGTTGACGGGGGGCATCGTTCGTGGAAGATAGGTTTCTCCTATCTTCCCGTAGTTGCAACAAAGTCTATTTGAAGGACTTCGCTTGACTAAATCTTAAGATCTATAGCGGGTCCTCACGTTAGCTAAACATACACTGCAAAGGCATGCCGACACCCGGCGATCATCTTACCCGGAGGACAAAATCTGCGTGTGGTAGGCCGCAGGACAGAAACTATTGAAGTATTTACTGCCACGTGTCGCTACGACTATTTCTTTTAAGGAGAGGTATAGAGTTACTCTGTGCCTTTGTTAGATAACACGTTCATCCCTTTGACCGCGGCTACGTTCGGCGACTGATTGTCGCCTCGAGCTCAAGCTCACGATCACAAATCTCGAACAATCGGAGCGGCATTTGTTTAATCTAAGTTA
The DNA here is from genome assembly GCF_910591885.1 of Bombus terrestris. Classification (NCBI taxonomy): domain Eukaryota; kingdom Metazoa; phylum Arthropoda; class Insecta; order Hymenoptera; family Apidae; genus Bombus; species Bombus terrestris. The sequence goes on from NC_063275.1 coordinate 9,337,496, forward strand.
CAACGTTACGGTATTCCCACGAATCCAAGAAAGGGTTCTGGTGTTCTTTCATCTCCGACAAACATGAAACACGAGTCATTTTTAAATCAACGTATAGTATTAAACTATAATATGGAACACTGATGAAATCCACAAGTCATTCGTACTGCCAGTATGTAATACGTAGACTGTTTGCGAAGAATCTAGCATTCAATTGTTCAGTGAATCATGCAAAGGGAATGAACTTTGAGCTACCGGAATTCAAACGAGCGATTGCAGCTATAGTCTATTGTGAACAAGCAGACCGATTTAAGTCCACATTGAAAACAAAACGGCCAACTTTACTCAATGAATGAAAGAATTCTGTCCCATTGGAACATGGGACGGGTACATATAACAAAACGTCGCAGGAATTAATGAGAATATGGTTAGGAAAGAGAATTTGCCTCATCTGTGTACATTATGTCTGGTAGAGTAGACTGTGCTTATAATTTGTGCTTATAATTTTTAATTGTGGTCCGGCTGTTTGCAACGATATTTAAATGTATAAAACTCTTTATGCTTATAATGTAAAATGTAACCAACAACTATATTGTTCAATCATAAAATAAAAATAAAAGTGAAATAATAAATAAAAATGAAAAGGATGGATAAGGTTGGCACGGTATGAAGCTTCATATTTCTTATAGTACAAGTAAGAGTCGAGGAATTACGCCCTCTTTTAACCTTTTACATATAGCTTTTTATACATATAACTGTGCATATTAACAAGTTATACAGGGTGGTTGGTAACTGGTGGTACAAGCGGAAAAGGGGTGATTCTACGTGAAAAAAGAAGTCGAAAATATAGAATAAAAATTTTTCGTTTGAGGTTTTGGTTTCGAGAAAATCGACTTTGAATTTTCGCTCGGTACGCGTGCACTTTATCACGTCTCGTTATAACGGATCTCACTGTAGATCGTTGTCTCGATGGATATTATCGCAGTTTAAGTTTGTTTTTGCCGTAACGGAAAATTAGGAATACATAATGAAATAATATGAAGTAATCATAAAGTTTATTATTACAAAAATTGCTGAAAATGTTGCCCATTCTGCCCAACACATACTTCTGCTCTTCTAATTAAATTTCTATAAGCACTTTCTAACTATCATCACTATTTGATCGTTTTAAAGTATGAAAGGCTACAATAAAGTGCACGCGTACCGAGCGAAAATTCAAAGTCGATTTTCTCGAAAACAAAGCCTCAAACGAAAAATTTTTATTCTATATTTTCGACTTCTTTTTTTCGCGTAGAATCACCCCCTTTCCGCTTGTACCACCAGTTACCAACAACTCTGTATAACTGTTAAATAGTAAATGTATTTATTTTCGATACATTTGATCTTAAATTTCAGAACATTATATTTTCTGTAGAAAACAGAAGTTAAAAATTTTATTCCTAAAGGGCATAAAGCCATCAAATTCGTAAAAATGTTGGATTCCAAGATTTTTGTTTTTGGAATTAATAAAATAATTATAGAAATGAAATTTGCTTCCGCGAAGTTAATGTTAAATAATCTATATATATGCACTATTTATTGTAATATTTATTATACAATAAATTTATATAAATATATATAAAGATTAACATAAAATAATATGCTAATATCTTTGACAAAATTAATTTTGAGTCGTATTGAGGCAAAAACATGGTTGTAGATTAGATAGTAATTGTAGATAATAATTCCTTAAAATTACAGCACTTAAATGTACAATATACACATTAGTATACTTTATTAGTATACTTTAGCAACTTTATAATATTTTCGCATAACTTGCGACCAACTTCACATATGATTCTCACACGACAACTTGCCAGAGGACCAGCTCATTCATAAATGATTCTCAGATTGCTCTTGCATGACGCTCTCGATTCCTTATACACATAATTACACATAATTGTCACGTGTAATTAGAACTCCACGTAGCACCATGCACTCTCAATCTTAACGTATATTTCCGGAATCGTTTTCAATTCTAACGTAACCATTTGATCTCATTCCCCTGGTCCTCAATCGTCATTCACGCTGCATTCAGTTTTTCACCTGTATGCCTATTCATAACTGTATATGTATAGCTACAGCGTATTTAACCATAAATCGGTAGTATATGTGCATTAATGTTAGAAAGAACATAAAGAGGTAACAAAAATTGTTATTCATACTAATGCAAAATATCAAACAACTGCTACAAAATTGCCTCATTAGATACACGTTCTTGAGTATACTGAAAGAAAAAATGAGACACATGCAACATGAAATAGAGAGAGAAATTCAACAGCTGTTTTAAATGATGTATCGTACATTCAAACATAATTATGTTTAGTATCTTTTTTAGTAGAAAAACCTCAGAAAGATTACACTAATAGAATTATAAGCGAAAAAAATATAACACTCTATTAATATAAACGCTTGTCTATTGAAATTTCTCAACACAGTTATGTAGTACCTGCAAACATTTACGTGTTGCAGCATAACGTGCAAATATAACGTTTGCAATTTACTATCAAGGTATGATGATAGTCGTAGCGCTACGTAATTAACCTCTTGCCTTACGATTTAATTTGTGACCACACACGGAGCTGTGAGCTATGAACGAAGTAGCGACTAAATAATAGTTGACCTTATTCCGTTATATAGTAGATTTTGTATAAAACACGTATACTTCGTATATTTCACATTTCACACACATATGTATAGGGTGTATAAAAAGCCTTCTTGTTCTAGGGTGTATAAAAAGCCTTCTTGTTCTAGGGTGTATAAAAAGTATGTTATATGCCTCTGGATTGTCGGAGATTTGTAACAGACATATAGTCCAAAATTGATCTTAGGCATGATTTTTAAGATCAAAATTTTTTACTGTAGCTTATTCTGCTCGTCACAGAAAAAAAAATCTCAAAAGAACCATGGGTCGCAAATGACCCCTCTTGTTGGAAAAAATATTAAACTTTTAATAACGTTCAAACTAGGAAATGAAATAATGTTTTTATAAATAATAATATTATAATGAAATAACATTCTATAGAAACAAGTTATGTCCAAATCGATCTTCTCATATTATCTAGTGTGCGACGCCAAGTTGTTTGCGTTATTCATTAAATGTTTTCCTGAACTCATTGAGGATCAATTCAATTCACATTCATTTATAATTTCCTTTTAGTCAGTTGAGATTATTGAACTTTATTGAATTCATATTATGATGAATAGGAGCTTCAAGAATTTGCTTAATATTATTTTCGTTTCCCATCTAGTAAATTTTAAATTTGTAATATATAACATTATGATAAATTATGATAATTAATAATAATTAAATAATTGCATAATCATTAATTAATAATTTAATAATATTACTATAGTATTTCATTATTAATTAAATAATTTAAGTCATACTTAATAATATTGCGTTTATGCAACTTTTTTTATATATTAATATATTAATCCATTACTTATTCGTTAACGAGTTAAGCCTTCAACGTTTCCTTTAATAACTTTTAATGTAAAAACATCGCAAAACTGTCCCATTTTTTTACATTTTTAGGTCTATGTATATTTCTAAAATAAAGTTGTATAAAAGAATGTTAGAACCTGAAGAACTATAATTGTTTCGACCGTTCGCGGAGAGACGCGATCTTGAAGAAGCACGTTAACGGAAGTCATAAATTAACGTTACGATTCGAATAATCAATGCCACGAATAGATCGATCCCCTATTTCGATTAGGATAATGGGGGTGGTTGAGTGAGTATAACAATGATGTTAACAGGTTATAATAATATATATTTCCAACATTGAAATAACTTCACTTCAAACTTGTGAGTCTATTGACTGTCAAACTACAAGTGAGTACGGCCTGAGATTCTTTTTGTGTTGGCGATTGTGTTCTGATTGTTATCGAGTTGAGATTTTGACTGTTGTCTAGCCGAGATATGATTGTTGTCTAGCTGAGATCTGACTGTTGTCTAGCCGAGATATGACTGTTGTCTAGCCGAGATCTGATTGTTGTCTAGCCGAGATATGACTATTGTCTAGCCGAGATGTGACTGGTATCTAGCTGATCTTTTGACTCCTGTCGATTGACTGTCTTCGACTTGGCGATTGCGATGACTCACTTTCCGCTCTTGTGTTATTACGGAGGAAAGCTCGGTATGGGTGTGCCCTTTGAACGAAGAACGCGGATTCATTGTACACACTTTTCGTTAGGAAAGTGAGAGTACCGATCCGCGATGCTCATTGGTTATAACCAACATTAATGAATGAAGATAGGAGGAGGAGGTCTCCTGCCAACGTGGCTCGTGAGTGACATTGTTCATAGCAAAAACCTGAAACGAATCCTTCAGGCTAAAAAGATTAACTTAAGTTAAAAATTGTAAGTTTATAGTGGGTCCTTTATTGAGGGTCTGAATAACGGTACGCGGACTCTTGGTCGCCAGACGACAAGGGACGGCGCACGGACCATGTCACATGATATAACAATAGTTTGTTATTAAATATAGGTTTGGAGTTGATACTTAATAGATTCACGCAGATTGAGTTTTACTTTCTATATTTCACCACTTCGTACAAAACGTCTGAACACACCGGATATACTTAGATAATTAACACGTGGTCGACTCCTAAGACAAAAGAGCGTCGTTAGAAGTAGTACCAAGTTAGCTCGTAGGAACTAGCGATCATACCAATTTAACGTTTCTCAACATAATTGTATATTTAATCTGTGCAAAAATGAAGTTAATTTGTGTTATTTAATGAAGATAAAGGAAAATAAATATCCGTAAAATACGCAAATAGTTATTCATTTACAAAAAAAAAAAAAATGATACATAAAATTACGTTTTTGCTATTACATTAGCAAATATTGTTAGTCGTTTATACATATTATTCTCTAAATATTGTAGAGTATTTCAAAAACAGAAAGTAATAATTCGCGTAGCACGTAATGCAAACATACGTTTCACGTGCAGAACAGAGTAGTGCATCAAAGTGAAATACTTCTCTCCGATATATAAGGTGGTTGGTAACTGGTGTTACAAGTGGAAAGGGGGTGATTCTACGCGAAAAAAGAAGTCGAAAGTGTAGAATAAAAATTTTTCGTTTGAGGCTTTATTTTCGAAAAAATCGACATTGAATTTTATTTATGGAGCCATATTAAATCAATTGTCTATTCTGAAGAAATCGCAAGTTGCGAGCAATTGAGAGAAAAGATTATTGTAGCCTTTCATACTTTAAAACAATCGAATACGTTAGAAAGTGTTCATAGAAATTTAATTAGAAGAGCAGCAGTATGTGTTCGGCAGAATGCGCAACATTTTCAGCAATTTTTGTAATAATAAACTTTATGATTACTTCATATTATTTCATTATGTATTCCTAATTTTCCGTTACGATGAAAACAAACTTAAACTGCTATAATATCCATCGAGACAACGATCTACAGTGAGATCCGTTATAACGAGACGTGATAAAGTGCACGCGTACCGAGCCAAAATTCAAAATCGATTTTCTCGAAAACAAAGCCTCAAACGAAAAATTTTTATTCTATCTTTTCGATTTCTTTTTTCGCATAGAATCACCCCCTTTCCGTTTATCACCAGTTACCAACCACCCTGTATATTTCTAAGTATTACACATACATATTTCTCGATATACAAGAATCTATGATGAACAAGTATATCCTTCATCATGAACAAGTATATCCTTTGGAGCTAATTTTCTAAATTATAAACAATTTAATTTTACGCTAGAAATAATCTATCGACTGTTATAATTCAATAAATCAACTGAAGAACTTTTCTTTCTATTTCACTCGCACTTCACGTTTCTGACTGTGAGATAAACGAAGTTAAATATAAAAGCCGATATTCTTCAAATTCTCAAAGTGTTTTGCTACATACACTCACAGCTGATAAATATCACCCATCTTCTTAACACTCTGTATGTAGAAAAATACATGTGAGAGAAAAATATGCAAACGCCAGACAAATCAATCATTCTTTTTATTCGGTAGAGAAACGAAAACAATTTTGTAAGAAACGAATTTAATGGCTTCGAAAAGATAATTAGCAGACACAAATCCTAAGGAATTAATGTACGACATTAATGCTCGTAATTAAAGCTATTACGCTAATGACGAATTAAAAAGGCCGGTGTAGAAAAAGATCATCAATTGAATTAATAATCCCCGCTCTATCGTTTGAAGTAATTTCGTCGTTCGCATTATTCTTCAAGAATGTAATTACTTCTTTTTATTAAAAATTTCCCCCATAACGTAATATAGTAATTTTCGATATATTAAATAAGTGTATATCCTGGAGGTTAGTATATTAGTACGTATTAAAATTTTAAAGATTTTTACAAGTACCTACATAAAAATTATTTAATCAATATTGCAGAAATATTTGCGAAGGAAAGAAAATGGTTTATCTCAATGAAATTAAAATATTACTACTAAACTATGAATACTTTTGCATTTATAGAGAATTTAAATGTACAAAAATATACAGATATAATACTAAAAAATTTACAAGATGTGCAAAATAAAGTACTGAATATAATATTTATAAGCAATGGGATGAATGTTTGCTTATATTGCATTTCCTTAAATGTATTCATAAAAATTTTAAATTGTATAAACATCCGCAGCTTAGTAGGATAGCTATCGGTCTTTGTACTCTGAAATCCTTTTTAAATAAACCGATGTACTTGTACGAAAAAATTACAAATACAAATAAATACATATTACGAGAAAATATATACATATATTATATTTATCCATCTTTATGGTGTAATACTAATCAATCTTATTGATGTATCTTATTTTGTATAATAACATAACTTTGAGATCAATGTTGTCAGTGTCGGATATAATTTTTTATTTTTTGGTGGATACGTTTATCTACTTTAGTGTACTTACCTGCGGATACGTAACGTAGGAATCATCATTTAACCCTATTTGTCTATAAGATATCAGCTTTAACAATTTTTACAGCTTTAATAGTAAGATATCAGATTTAACCCTATTTGTATATAAGATTTATAAATTCCTTCACAACGTGTTATTAATATATTAAATTTGCTCAACCATACATATTATGTTAGTCAGGCAATAAATAAATTCTTCTCGTATACCGGGCGAGTTAATAAATATTACCACTCGAAATAACTATAATCTATTGATTTTATTAAAAAAATTTTAGGACGAGGTTTGTTATATTTGATTGATTAAATGAATAACATTTTTCAATCTTTTTTTTAATTATGTTTTCTGAAATATCAATGTGACCTCGACGTCTTTAAGTGGCAGCGCATATTTTGTTTAGTTCTATGTTGTACCAACTATAAAGGAACGAAGATTTAAGAAGAGCGAAGCCCGAAAATTGGCACAAGTTTTGAGATTCTAAACGAAACGATTCTAATTTGTGAGTAAAGCATTATTTTGAGTAGTAATTTTTACTGACTCACTCTGTGTGTAATCATTGCACTCCAAAACACTTTCCAATAGCGAGATATCTGCTATAAAACGATGATAACAATCGAAAAATAATTGATTCAATATATTATATCAATTAAGAGATGTAGATGTAGACAGATATAGATATACATGTGTATATACAAGTATTTTAATCGATTTATGGTTACATTATATAAATTTTATTACAGCATGTTATACATATAAATTCGTACTTAATAAAGGCAGCATTTATTACCTTTTTATGGAATCAACAATCTATAAATTTAAATTATCTGTTAATATATTTTAAAAGTTTACAACTCTACAGAATAGCCAATCACGGTGAAATATATAATTTGCCAATTTTATCCGTCGGCTTCAACTACCATTGCACAAACATCTTTTTTAACTTTTAAAACTGCATTTTATCGTGTCAAGATATTTTATACAAAACTACAATGATCATAAGAAACAAATCATTTTACTTGAAATTTTGTAATTTAATTACATCGTATTAAAAATAAATACGTTTTCGTAAAATAATCGATTCTTATTCGGTAGAAAAGTCGTTTTTAATTTACTGTTAATAAGACGATTGAGAAATATAATATCTCATATAATTTACTAGCGTTTAAATATATACGTTGATATTAGAAATTTTTTTTTAAATGAAAAACCGCTATTACTTTAACTATTCTCTTGTATTTTTATATTTATTACTGATTATTACTTTACTGATGCATAAATTAAAGTATGATACGTCTTTGCTTTATTAACTTAAAATACAGAATGTTAAATTCTGTAAAATGTTAATATGTATATTGTAGCACATAAACACATAAACGTAAGCATATAAAAAATGTATACACATATAAAAACGGTAAAAAGTTCCAAAAATTGAAAAGTTGATATTTCTAAAGAGAATTGATTGTAAAAAGAATACATATATGTTCTTTTATCTATCTATACAAATTTTCTGTTACACTTAAAACGTTAATCTTTTAAAGTATTTTTATGTTATTAATGTGGTTTATTTAATCTACCTTAAACATGTGGCTTGCTTTTGTTAGTGGTTCAAAATTATGAAATACTTTATCAATGGAAAAGAAATAAAATGAAAGATGCAGAGTATAAATTAATTTTCTTAAAATGTAGAGAAGTGGAACTTACGTTTACAAGCTGCATGTATTTTAGTACTCCAATATCTGTAACAAAATTAAAGAAAGTATAAATTATAAATCTATGAATCACATTTCTACATAAATCGTCCTAAAATAATATCATGGTATTATAATATTATGTGTAATTACTGTAAAGTATTATTTGGTATTGAATAATAATAAAGTGTTCAATCTTACTTATATAACCTTCAAAATTTTTAAAAAGTTATTACTGAAAGCTATTATTTAAATATCATTTATATCATAAAGCAAGATATAATAGTAAGAATTTCGTCTGCTTCATCTAATATTCAACAAATAACATATATTGAAAGCTAATATACATATATATGTTTTTATGTACCAAATCTTAAAATTGTGATAAAAAGATTTTAAGTAAAAATTCATTTCAATCCTTCAACGCTAAGGAATTAAATTCATTATCTATGCAAACTGGATATTACGGTTTCACTATCAGAAAATAATGCGTGCAGTCTAGAAGGCTGATACCAGATAACGGTTTCAGTACGTTGAACATGTATGCAAATTACGTTCCAGTGAGACTTTTTATTTCATCATACGTTGCATAGAAATAGTAGTAGAGTATTACGGACATATATGTACTTATAAACAGGAGAAGAAATTGTTGCTAATTAGGTTCTACTTGGCTAATATAAACTTTTTAACTAAAAAATTTTTCTTAAATACGTAAATAAATAAATCGGTAGATTTATTCAATTATTATTTTTATATTTCTTAATGCTGGATACTACGTATCTTTTGCAAGAAAAAAAGACGATATATCTATGTATTTTGCTAAAAAATCATTTAATATCCTTTAAAAATACAAAAAATCATTCAAGCTCTTCAAAAAGTAATAAACCTATAAAATTATTATCAAAGATTATGTAACTGGTCATTTTGACTGCTTTGGTGATTTCAATGATAAATACGAAATTTCTTACTGAAAACAATAAACAATAAACAATAAAATAACGAAAGGGGTACTTCGCAATATAAATCGAAAAATTTATTTTGAATATACTATAAATGCTTTGTGCAATTATACATAATAATAATATAATAATTATAAAACAATATCCAAAGAAATCATAAAAAACTTTTAAATACAACGCAAATATTTAAGATTGTCATACAAACGTTGATCTTAAAATATTATTTTTATTACGAGGTTCCAATTTACGGATTGTAAATATACAAGAAAATATTTTTAAAATAGTCATTTAGATAATATATTATTGCATTTGACTAAATTTTTGAATATACGTTATTTTACTTGAATAAATAAATAATCTTTTATTTGATCAATTTAATTATTTAGCTATCGAACGAAATAACTTATTTATTCGATTTTAACACAAAATAACTTCCCATACCTCATCTCTAAAATAAAAAGTACAGAGCAGTTGAAATTATTGATTCATTGTTTATTATATTATTATTATTTATCTGTATTTCAAATAAACTCTGCTTACGCATATTCCGTATTGCTATTCGCACTTCTACTGATTTCGTCAGACATACTCTGTTGCTATTGACGCATACTGATCTTTTAACATGTTTCATAATACCAACATAAATATTCTACAAGTAATCCAGAACACATAGAATCGAGCTAAAAATTTCATCATTTATATTCGTCGCTGTTGCTTATGCTATCAACGCTCTCGTATTCTCCAACAACCATAAAATCGATCATTTTGGTCATTGAAACAGGTTTGCAGTTGGCCTGTTTTCGCCGTTTCGGCAACGCCTAGATACGCAAGTCGCTAGGAAATCGATTTTTCAGTACACGAAACACACTCTGTTCCGCATAAATAACAGAAACGGTTCGGTTATATGAAATTTCCCTCGCCTGTACCTTTGAAATCAGATTTCATGCAGGTGTAAGATTTAAGCGGCTGTGAATTGAAGCGTACACGTTTCTCTGTCATTTTCGCTGTTGGTCGGGATATGTTTTCTCCTCGACAGACTACTAGATAGCAAACGCCTAGAACAGACGTAATAAATTCGCTTGTGTTTTCTTCCTTTTCGCCCGTGGGTCCGTCCACAAATCGTGAATTTAATCGAGAGCTCGTTTAGTTGTCACGATCCTTTACGTCCCTTGCACAACGCATCGTGCAACGGTATTGCATCCATGGAAAAATCTATTCGTTATCGTTTCTATTATACCAACTCTGAGATTAGATTCGAACATCGCATATGTATTTGACAATATTTGAATGACTAACGATAAGTAGTGATAGATAGTTTGCTTGCATAGATAGATAAAAGCTTGCAAATGGAAGATTTTTGACAATTAACGATATTCATTATTGTTTATTTCCAATAAATGATTAATCTTTAAACATTATTTTTGAATCCTGCAGTGCTCGAAGCGTTATAAATAGTGTCATAGTGTCCTCCTCGACTAATACATAACACGAAATGCTTTCCCAATATTTAATCGAATTGATCTTTATAAGTATGACATAGATAAGTTCAAATTAGAATTTTTTCTTGAAACACATCGAAATTCTACTAGAGATTTATAACGTTTCCATTTCGTTGACATTCGTAGTCTTTACTAAAGTCAGCACTTAAGACCAAAGAAACTCTGAACTAAGTTGCATCATAAGCTAACCTTAAACTAATCCTAAACAAACTTGGAACTAACTATAATCCTAACAGCATGGCACGCTTCAAACGTGTCTTTCTATCTTACGGACTAAAACCAGTCAACAATTAAATTTACGTCGCTCTTAATCACAGTCTAACGAGGACGTATCAATCATTATAGCTTGCAGCAGAGAGTTTCAGTGTTAAATTAGTTTAATGCAAATAAAATTGATTTCATTTATTGTATGCCTCTTGTTTTCGTTGAATCACAAAGGACGCTTGAGAAACGTAATCGGATTCTCTCGCAAATGCGTTAAAACAATACGAAACCTTCTTGCAAATTCTCTGTACAAATTTCGCTGATATAATCTCACGTATACATTTAAAATTAATCGTTTCGCTGAATCGGATTCAAATAACTTTTTTTTGTTTCTTAAGCAGTGCTTAATGTTTAAATACGTAAGCTCATTGCTAGGAACTCTCCGTACATAAGAGTATTAATAATAATAATAAATAATATAACATTGTTAAAACGTCGTATGTATGATATTATAAATGATATCAAGACAAAATTAAATAAATTGTGCGTGTGTACAAACTAGTCCTTTATGTTTTTAATAAATGGACTGTGATTGTTTTATGCAATTTTGTATTTTTATGAAAGCAGTTAGAGGAATGGAACCTATATATAGAGATTTGTTCCATTTATAAATAGGTAGATAGATATTTTATATATTTTTGTACATTATATACATTCCTATTAGATAAATATATTTTTTATTCCTGATTTATTAATTAATATTACAAAAATAAACAAGTTTTTAATTGTGCACTTGCTATTATCGATTCTCTCCCCCCTTTCTTTTTCTCTTTCTCTTTGTATGTTTGTAAACGTATAGTAAAATTTGTAATATTTATCCAATGTTACTGCCAATGAATTACATAGTAGTAATTTCCTCTTGTCATTGATATTTTAATTTTCCTTTTTTTATGACGGTATATGACACCATGCTTTAATGAACTTTCTCCTGTAAATCACATTTTTATCTTTTGATCTTAATTAACTGAATTCTGTATTCCAATCTAAAAAAAATGAATTGTGAAATTATATTATGAAAATAAATGATGTAAATTCGTTTATATATACATTTACGTATAGCAAGTACAAAAATCGAAGTAAAAGTATTCAAACTTCTAATTTATAATCTAATAATTTGAGAGTGTAATATTCTTTTCATTTTTTTGTATCGTTATTAATTAATTAAATTGAATTTCTCCCTCTCTCTTTCTCTTCCTCCTCCTCCTCCCTGTTGTCAACCGTTTTGATAATAGAAATATATTTGTTTTCTATGTTCTTTCTAAGGGAAGTATAATGTACTAAAATAAAATAAATAATTGACTGAAAATAAATTCATTTATCATTTAATTAGTTAATTAATTTATAAAGTACAATACTGTTTACATACACACATTTCATAATATCGAGCGCGAAGAGTATAAACAATCTAATTATATTTTGTTTAAAAACAATATTTACTACCTGAATATAATAAAATACAAGCAATAATAATAATACTCCTTCGTTCATAAATATGTTTCTTTACATTAACCACGATTAAAGTCGAAATTCCTCCTCAACGTTTTATCAATTTTGAATTAATTTCAATTTACATGCTTTAGAACACCATAAATCTATTTCCATTAATTAAACGCATTTAGCTCGAAATGGACTGAACTTGTACTTCTTTACCCACAATTACCTCTTTCTTGAACGCGTTTGATGCTTTAGACGTGAAAATAAGTAAAATTAATTCAAATTATTGCACACGCTATAACGTCAAATTGCCTGGAAATTATACGTGGCTTTAGCAACGGTAATATTTTACTCAGAATGAACAACAACATAGTTGTGCTCGCATAAATTTTATACCGAGTTTCAGTGACATTACCCAGGAAAGTTAACAATTACAAAATAATAATAAACTTCTGAGTCCAAAATTACACTACTATATGTATACCATGTACATTTCAATACACTGCTAAGCATCTAAAGCTAAATATGGAAATTGTTAAATTTATGTGAAAATTACACAATTATGTGAAAATTACACATTTATGTGAAAATAGCACAAAAGTTTCTATTCAAATAATAAAAAAGTTTCATAGTTACGACTGAAAAGTTGCTTCATTAATTCCATTAAATAGTTTTACATTTAGTAATAATTTTATAACTTTTTCATCCAATTAATCTTTCATTAAGAAACATTTTTCAGTTGTGGAACTGTGTTAATATGAAATGATGAGATAAATTATTCAGATGAAATAAAATTGTACAAACAACAGATTAAATAGTATTCATATATTTAAAAAATGTTTAAAAGTGTAGAACATTTCTAGAGACAGATATAATCGTTCTAAATAAAAATAACAAATTAATCCAAAACGTAAACTTTTAATGTTTAAAAATATTTTGTAATCTAATGTTTTTATTAGAAGATAAATACAAAGAAAAACGAAAAGAATCTGTTCATGAAATTAATGTAAATTAATAAAAATCTAAAGATAACTTTTTTCATGTAAGTAATTATTATTATAAAATTTATCTCGATATATATAAAAATAAAAGTAAGATGACAATAGAATATAAACCTACATTTCCACGTTAGGATAAAATAATAATAACAAAGGGAGTATAATAACGAATGTTTATGGAGATCCTATCATTAGGAAAATTAACGATTTACCAAATCCACCAATTCTAAATTATAAAAGTTATAAATACAAAGAAATGTATAAAATTACAATTGAATTATACCATGAATTTGATCGTTGTTAATTTATAAATCTGAAGAATTTCATTTTATTCAAATAATTAATACTAATAAGAATTTCGTTGCGCGTATTAACAAAATAGGAGATTCTGTAATCCTTAAACGATAAATTATTAACCAATTGTAATGTATAATTTCAACGGCATACAGATGACGTGTAAACTTTATTTTGCAACTTTTTAATAAAATTCTTTAGAATTCCTTCTTTTTCACAATTACATATTCCAACTTGATTCCTCGATTAAGTTTATAATTTTGAAAACTTCTACTTTCACGACACACGTTTAAGTTAAATCATTAACACAGTGGAACATTTTATTTTGCCCGCAATTACATCCTTGCCGGAGGCTAGACGAACGGTTCGCGACTGGAACGTTATAACGGGTACTTTCGAGAAATCACAGATGCTGCTGCCCGCACCAATTATCGCACTCGCGATGCACGGAGTGGCTTTCTCGCCGGTTCTACAATCGTGGCAGTCCAACCGAGCAATTTCTCCGAAATAATTATCTCAAACTATCTGGAACGTTTCTCGGTGACCTAACACGATGACTCGAGGGAGAGCAGCAGCTCTTTCGCTTTCGAGCAAAGCTCGGTTCTCGATTGGTGAGAGAAAACACGCAACAAAAAGATGCTCTGTAACTACACTGCTGCCGAGTAACTATACTAATAAAGCATTTACCCGGCGTTGTCCGACGAAAGAAGGCGGGTGCTACTTAAACGAGAGGGCTAGCTTCGTTAATTAGCCGTTAGAAAGTGGCTCAAAGGCGTCATTTCGTTTGAGTAGCGTCACCCTAGTGTGTCGGCGAGGAACTCGAGCGAAAACTCGAGCTTCTTCGGCCTGCTCGATACCTCGGCGCAGAGGATTCAAAGCTGTACAGAGACGCTCGTTAAACCTTCTCCTTCTCAACGACTAGTATCTTTGCCAAGTAGAAAACGTAAACGGCGTAGATCGGTTGAAAACGCTTTCTGGTTATTTAAACCGGCTGCTTAGAGATCGGACTCATTTCCGCTTCGTAAATAATTAGGATTCCTCTTTTGATAATACCAGACAGGGATTCTGTGGTGCAAACGGAAATTCCAAGGAAGATAATAAGCTGGAAATGCTCCAGCTTTCGTCTATGGGTCTTGCTGGAATTAATTTCTTTGTCTGCGGTTTGTCGAAACTTTAATGTTTTAGATTGCGTTTTGTATTTGGAATTTGTGTGATCACTTGAAATTATTGCACCAACATCCTCTTCCACAACGTAATTCCCTTATTCGACTATTTATTGTAATCAGAAATTACTATTATTAAGTTATATCTCCTTCTTCAATTATTTTATATCAAAATACTTCTTTTTAACCGCCAAGTGACATAAAAGTCGTAAAAGTAATAAAAATGAGTTTATCACATTTTCCGTGTATGGGGAAAATATATTTTTATTTATGCATTTATACAAGTTGAGTCAATAGGAATTACTAACTGAGATAACTCGTTATCTATTGACTTTCTAAAAAATGTCTAAAATGAAATTTATTGTATTCGAGCAGACTTATCGGATGAATATATCTTGACGTTTTGATGCCCTTATATTAAATATCAAGCTGATCTTGAGTTTTTTATATAACAATATTTTATATAACTACAAAAGGAAACGACAATTTATGGCAATAAATAAATAAGTAATGTTATTGCTATATATATGGAAGGTATATTACATACACATTTAATACATTAGACTTTCATTTAGATATTTAACTTCGTTAAATTGGCAGTATTAATAAAATTAGACAGTATAATAGCTATAGAATCTAATAAATATTATTAATATTTAGAACATTATAATACACAATATGTAAAATTTAATAAACATTACTGTTACGTCTTACCAATCATATCTCTAGTCAAGTTGTTCAAAGAAATTTTAATTTGTGGCGACATCGATCACGGAACTTCCCAACGGCTTCGCGGTACAAAGAGCTATGCCGTCAAAGCGTAATACCGACATGCCCAATGTACCATCGATGTCCCTACATTTCTTTCGCCGAATTCTCAGAAGAACGCATACGCGGCGACCGCCGCGGTACATCTAATAAACGCGTGTGCAGTAGGAATATCGAAGGGCAACAAAGGAAAGAATCCGTGGTTTCGAACAAAAGAATCAGCCAGTCTATCTCATGCTGCGAAGTACGAAAGGTCTCGTAATAAGCAAACCCGTTCACAAAAACCTTGATTGTTATCTTTTTCTTCTTAATTGTTTATCGTTTGATCGTTGACTAAAATTGTTGCTTTTTTACTTGTTAAACTTTTTGTTAGCAAATCAAGCGTAGTTTCTCGTATGCACTCGTTCCAACCACCTCTATTCTCATAATAGAAACAGGGGATCAACCAGTTGGTGGCGTCGATTGTTTAATCGTAACGAGAATTTACGATAACTTTATTACCTTTATGATAACTTCTGACTTGGAAAATTTTGCTAATATTGTTGGTTCTGTTTTGCAAGAGAATCACAGACTTTCTATGATGATAAATACACGGCCTCATGTACAAATATATTACCTAAATTTAATACCTGATTAATTACTGTTATGTAATATATGTAAGATAATTTATTAGTACCGACAATTTGTCTTGTAAAATTTCATTAATAGCGAAGAAAATTGAATTAGCAGGGAAAAATGAACGAAGCAGTTTACTTTGATGAAACAATGGTTTCGACAAACAAGGAATCATATTTGGAATCTCGACTCACTAATCGGATCACGTCTTGTTCTTTTAACAAGTTTCTTCAGAAGTAAGATCGATTTCGGATTTTTATATTTTGTTTTCGCGCTACTTGAAAGCTTCTTATTGATGTTTTACTCGTCCTTAATCACGTAAGTTTAAAATGATAAATTTGACGATGAAGGATTTAAAGAATTTAATATGTGAATATTAGGTACTTATTTGAAGAAAAGTATTTGTCAAGCACTTAAACAGTTAGTTATTTTTGACGAGTATACTCATCATGAAGAAATGGTAATATTTTGTGTTACGACGAGCCTCATCAAAATTTTAAAAGTTCAATAGAAAATATTTAACTGATACGAAAAATTTAGATAAAAATTTTAAACGATTATTGCAAAAACACAAAATTTAAGCATAATGTCAATAGCTGTTATGTACAGTTGCATAATAAGTTAATTAAATCATACAAATTGTATAGAGCTACATCAAAATGCAATAATCAGAAAACCATAAAAATTTAATCCTCTGTTACATAATATTCGCTCGTAACCACTTATTTCGTTATATTTACGAAAAGAAGAACAGCGAATTACTACGTTCAGTGAACAAATATTTCTAAATACGTAAATAAATGCGATTTGATAAGAGAAATCCCTTGATAAGTCGTAAAAACGCCGATGATAGAAGAGAATGGTTTTACTGAAGAACATGGTCGTATTTATCTGAGTAAGGCTTCTGCTATCCAGTATAGTATATAATGTACATAGGTACTTTTCACGTAACATACACCCGTTTAATTAGATTACGTGCTTAGGAAGATCGTATTTTCCGATTAACCGAGCTACGCTTTTTCTGTAAATCGATTTCCTGATGAAATTCAGCAATTTGTGCTAAGTATCTCTTGGAATCTCAAGATTAATGTCTTATTTTATTGAACTTTTGAGAAAAAAGAAGGTACAAAAGGATTTGGAATAAAACTTTTTCATTTTTAACATATCGCAATTGTTCGTTAAAATAAATTTTAAATTATAAAACATACCTAGCCTTTTTTTATTTTCAATTATTTTATCATTTTAAACATATAATTTATTATTCCAATTGTAATTTTTGGTTCTAATACGATCTTCTATAAATTTATCAGGTCTGTAAACCTGAAACCGGAATTTGCCTATAAATTGCCCTAGCTGATAATGTAGTTATACTAAACTGTGTCATTGATGCCAAAAGCCTTTGTTGACATCTCACAAACATTTTCGACTCAGAACAATACAAGTTTCATACAACAGCATAGTTTGTAATAGCGTTGAACATGTCGAATTTTGTGCCTGGAAACTACGATTTGCGGACAGCATTGATTTTCTGTTACCATTTGAAGAAAACTGCTGCAGAATCGCATCGAATGCTTGTCGAAACTTACGGTGAGCATGCTCTTGGTAAATCACAGTGCTTTGAGTGGTTTAAAAAATTCAGAAGTGGCAATTTTGACGTGAGGAACGTGGAACGTGGAACGTGATCTATTGTGAGCTGTTAAAACTTGGCGAAACCGTTAATACCGAGCGCTACCGACAACAAATGATCGATTTGAATCAAGCTATGCGTGACCAGAATATCAAAAAAGGCAACACAAAGTAATTTTGCTTCATGATAATGCACCATCACATACAGCAAAACCGATCAAGTAAACGATCGAAGAGTTCAGTTGGGAAATACTTTCGCATGCGGCTTACTCACAAGACTTGACTCCGTCCGATTACTATTTATTTGGATCGATGGGACACGCACATTCTAACCAGCACTTCACTTCTTACGAAAATGTACGAAAATGGCTCGATGACTGGTTTGCCTCAAAGGAGCGACAGTTTTTATGGCGTGGCATCCACCAATTGCCAGACAGGTGGGACAAATGTATAGCTAGCGACGGGCAATACATCGAATAAAATATTTTTAATCATTTTCATGCAATAAACGTGTATTTTCTATACAAAAATTCCGGTTTCATATTTACATACCTGGTACCTTTCATATTTACATAATTACCCGCCAATTGTCGGAATATTTATGTAAACTTCCTAAGAGTTCAAACGCGGATAAACCAAAGTACTTTCTCTGTTAACGGACAATGTGACCTTATTTATCGTTACGGATAACCGATTTGCCATACAGTCAGTACACAGACGGACGGTTAGAGGAGAAGAAGGATTTCGAGCATTAGAAATAGACACGGTCACAAGAAGGAAATTTTTATTTAGAGTATCGAAGATTGACAGAGGAAGAGTGGTAGTTTAGGACATGGAAAATCGATTGTCGATTTTCAGGTAGACATTGTACAGAACTTGTTATTTATTGTTTACTGTTATAGATTGCTATTAATTGTTGTTTACTCCTGTATTTCATTTAAGTATTTTTACAATAAACTCGATTTTCAGACTTAGAATCGATCCCTAGATTATCCAAATTTGAACATTATATTTATATTGTAGGAAATAAAATCGTATTATAAAATATGTACATATACAGTTACGAGCGAAGTCCGCAAAGCGCGTGCCAACAGAGTAGGCTTTGTTGAGGCAATATCAACATAATACACAGCTATCCAACAAAAGTTCAAAGAAATACATAGTTGAGTAGCAAATATAATATGTATGAATAAAATTGACATTGTTCATCACTGAGTGAACAGCACTGTTTTTTTTTTTTTTTTGTCAGGTATGCCGCGAATATTGTAGATAATAATAAATCCATGTGGGCAGCGTCACGCTAAGTTGTTCCTATTTTATTCAACTCAGTCATATCGTTCCTTTCGAAACGAAGAAAATATCAATTAACGAAAATATATGTAAGATATCATACAATTAATTCCAATTTCGTATTTTTAGTTAAAAGTATTTAACGCAACAGTATATTACGTAACAGATACTTAAGTTGCGTTATAAGATACGAAACGTTCTTTCAATGTTACATTTCATTTATCCATAAGATTTTCATAATTGAGCCGCGAATTTTTATGCTCCTGTAAGGAATTTAAATACGCAAAAACACATGAAACATCGGAAGTAAAATACTAATTACAATATTTATTAAGTAAAACATGGTTTCTGCTTGGGTTTGTATTAGACTTCATCTCTTTAGTGATACTCATAGAAATATAAATGTGTATAAATATCTGCAGCAATCTATAGTGAACTTTCAATCCCTAGAAAATAATACGTAATTTTAAAAATCAACTATTTACAACAATCAACAACTTGCAACCAATTAAAAAAGAATAAAGAGTATGCAATAGCTCGAAACACCCTAACATTCTACTTCATTTCTCTCTCCTAATCGCCTCGTTAAAAACACTTCAATTCTTCAAGCAGTCAATCGAAGCAAAAAGGATCATCAACGTTTTCCAAACAGTGAACTCTCACCCCGACGCCTGTCCTTTTCGTCCCTCATAGTAACTATGGAGAAAAAGTGGCTAGCAAGTTCGCATGCGTGCAAAAAGCCATTCACGCTCGCACCAGTCATCATACGTGAGCGTAATTAAAAAAGTACCTTAGCAACGGCGGCAAGTTTTTTCTCGGAACTTTCCTCGCTTCGTAAACGGAGCCTGAGCGTTTCCGACTGAACTCTCGAGAGTCGAAAGCGTCGGAACTTCAACTTCTGTGAATCACGGCGACGCAATTAGGTCGAACACAGCCATCTCGTGGAACGAGCCACGACATGATGGCCAACATTCGAAGAAATGGCGAAAAACAACGTCCATCTTGCCAGAGCGATACGCTCGGCTGCGTTTTCACAGATTCACACGAAACTTCGTAAAACGGCAAGGCTTGAAAGCCTTCGACATGCGAATGTATGTTGTTTGCTGTGTGCGTCATACTTTGTTCAGCGAAAGAAAGACGAATATGAGACGAGAATGCACTCGAGAAAGGAAGAAAAGAAAAGGAAACGCGCGTCGAGTGTGGACAGTAGTCGCAGGAGAAGAAGAGGCCGACAGAGTGATTGTCGGAAGTGTGGTTTAATCCTAGAACTTCTGAAGCGTGAGCCGCCATGAGGAATATACATGTACAGTGGTTGTTTGCACGTTAAATATGAACTTCCTTCTGTGTATTCTTTCTGCAAAAGAGAACTGTTTATTGAAAAAAAGTTTTTACAAAATTTGAATCTGTATATTTTCTAGAAAGAATTACGAAGATTTTTCCGTTGAATTTATTTGTATTGACATTTACCTGCAAAATGAGGTGTTATGTATTGGGCCTGAGCTCCTTTTTACATATTCCTCGTGAAAAGAGAACTGTTTTTTTAAATATATTTTATACACTGGCTAAAAAAAAGTATTTATTATGATAGCTATGTATTTATCATGTGGCACACCATTTTCACATGTAGAATAACCTCTTGTTGATTGTCTGCTCCTATCTCATCGAGTATTAGACAAATACGCGTACACTTGACAAGTTTTCAAACTCGACTTTCTTGAAAATAGAGCCACTAATATAATTTTGTTATCCTTGATCGTCCACGGTGTATAGAACCTCATTAAAAATCGCTTTATTAGCAAATGATATAATAATTGAAATATAAATTTTGAAACGATCACTTCATCTAGCATTGTATTTTTTAAATAAATTATTATATTCGAATTACGATTATTACACAATATTTACTTTATGTTCGTGTTTACTTTTTCTTTTTAATATTTATTACGTATCTGTATACTTCTTTTAGGAACAACAATGTTAATTAAATTTCTAGAACTTTATATTTTAATAATATAATAAATAAATATTTTAACCGAGCAATCCTTGTGTCAGTTTAGCAAATCTCAATCGTTGTTGTTCATTGAATCTTTAATTATTCACTTTGAATTGAATTTTCAATTATTCACTTTAAAATATCTTCTCCACAAGCAGTAATTTTAGAACAGACTAATTTTAGAGATTATAGAATTTAGTTTAATAATAGTTTAGTAATACTCAGACTAAAAGCTAAATAATGTCAGACGTAATTATGTGTACTCAGAAGATTAATATGAATTATAGCGTAATTTACATATCTTAGATAATTTTTTAATGAAAACACTCAATCAGATAAAGTCTGCCAAATTATACTTGTCATTTGTTCTTAATAATTAAATCGAGTTACGTACTTATTATTTGATAATTTATGGAAGCAATAAATAAATTATACTCTATCGTCAACTCCGATTTTAATTACATATTACCTACTCAAATAAGTATATATAATTCGTGAACTTGTACCCTTTCACTTTGGTAATAGCTATTAAAGTCAGATATCACAGAACATAATTGTGGAAGCCAGTATAGAATAACATTGTACAACACAATGAGAAAAATATAAGTAGATACAGGTATTCCTAACAAATTAACTGAAACTATTTTTTGTTGATACATTTTATATAGGTATATTATTGCTAAAATGTTATGCTACATTACCTACTTTTTAGATACTCATTCATTACGGTTTGTCTACACTCTAAATACGTCAATTACTTTAAAAATTAATAGTACAAATTTTATACAAATTATGAAAATGAAGAATATGAACTTTTATATATATACTCGTCATTGTATTTAAACATTAAACTATATTAGTGTGTATCGATAATAGATGAATTTTAGTTCATAGAATATGAACATAAGAGTACATAGAGTAGTACTGAAAAGTATTTTTTACGACGATTACAGTCGATATTAATAGTTGCAAACCATGCCATGAATGAGAACTAATAACCATTAGGGACAAAAGAATTAAATATTATTGATTAATTAATTTATGTACACTTTCTATGTGTCTCGTGCATATTACGTTATTTTCAAGCTTTCCGTTGCTGTTAGTTGTTCGACAGATCTGCAACAACTACGCATGACAATACGTTTCACTAACAAGAGTTGCGAACGTGATCGGTTTCCATATTCGAACCTCGTAACCGCACGTAAATTTCGTTTCATGGCTAACGATGCACGTTCCATTTTTCCACCGCGGCTTGAAAAATAATAAAAAGCCTTCGAAAGCAGCAAAAATCACGTTTATGTTGGTTGCTATACCATACGACGTATTTACCATTAAGACCACGTTATTAGCAGATATCAAGGTCCCTTCCTAACAAAATTATGTTTTGCTTATTTTTCAAAAGATTGGATTATACGGATATGTGTAAGGTGTCTAAAGCTGGATTTTTCAAATTTTATGGACTGGTATCTAGATATCAGCTCAAGTGCCATTGTAAAGCTTCAGGCACGAACCGTGCGACTAAAAAATGGAAAATGAAGAAAATGGGCGCGTTATAAAAGTTGAGATATTTAAACATCTAAAAATTAAATGCTTACCATAGAAATTATCAAAAGAGAATAAGAATTATCTTACAGAAATGTAGGAACAAAATTATTCTTTGGGATCAAATAATATTGAGATGAAATGAAATGATCGTCTTAGTTAAACCAGTTGAACAATAATTTTAGAATAGTACAAGATATATGTGTAAAAAATATTTTGAAATAGAATTATATATTTATGCAGAAAAAAATATATGTATATATATATTCTAAAAAATAATACACACACACACATATATATATGAGAGTCGAAATTCATTACTTTTTATAAATATTAAAAGTTAGAATTTTTCTTAGGTGGTTCAACCATTATTGAACTGATTAAAGAATAAATTTTATATAAACGTCTTTTTAATAAGGTTAATATGTAATAATATAATCTAAATTAACGATTAATATTAATAATTAACGATTAATTTACATTTATAGAAATGAAAAATAATAGTTATGTGAATCACACAGAAGCCACATTGATTAACTTCATAAATTGAAATATAACAGAAGGTTATAATATAGATATTAGAAACATTCTTTTTTAATTTTTCTCGAAACTTATTTTTACAAAAATAATTCATTTATTTTTTTGAGAATTGAACATTAATTGTACACTAGAATAGTAAAGTTAATGTACACAAAAATGAACTCAATCATTTTAGCTTTTGGGAATATGCATGTATGGGACGATACTTGTCAAAAAATAAAAAATAATACAGTACTTGAAAATGTTAGCACAATGCGATTATTGTTGCTACTAATTCTTTTCTTTGAATTTCAATAATTAATTAAAGTACATCGATAGATATATCAACCATCATAAATAATACGTTCATTTTACACTCGGTCTTATTTTAATTGGAAAAGACGCAATGACATCGAATTCCATTTAACTTTTGCTGACGATGCTCCATGCCTTTATTTTAGTCGATTGCTCCATTCAATAAAAACATACAATCTAATTCGACTGTGCACTTAGTGCGCAAGATTATTTATAGAATGTGACAATAGTAGCCAGATAAATGTTCCTCATTCTCCTTAATCTCGCTAATATAATATGCTCTATTATTTCTGAAATATGTATTATTCTCACCAGATGTATCTTTTCTATTGGAAATATTCAACTTTTCTATTTCACTGTCATTTTGTATTTAATTTCATTAATTTATCAACTATATTTATTTTTTTTTTTCTTAATTAATTCTTCATATCAACTGTTACATTAGGTTATTGGCGACTCAGTTGAAATGAGTTTTATTCGTTGTTCAACATTATTTAGTGCGTAATAAACTTAAAAATATCTTGATTTTAGTTTCTATATTTGTACAAACTATTTTAATACGAATATTTCGAATCAATGTTCATCTCAAAAATACATTTTTGTTTCATTTCTGAAAGAAAAAAATAAAATTTTTTTGCATAAATATAAATATAAAGATAATCAATTAGATAAGTCGTATGATTTATGGTGCAATTATTAGATTGTTGCAAAATTTCATTCACTCGCTATTATGTGACTCAAAGTATACTTAAAGTATAAAAACACTTAGTTTCTACCATACTCATTCATCACTCCTTCAATTTTCTATAATCTCTACGTATTACGTAGCCAAAAAAAATATATATGAGAAAATATATCTCTATAAAATATAAATATATCTCTAAAATAAATGTAATATATTTTTGCTATGAATAACGACATTAATGTGGAAAATGGAATAGAAAAATAATAGAAGATCCAGTAAACCCTTACATTGACCTAATACTTCTTCCAGCTGCAATAATTCATACACAAAATGGAACCAATATAAAAATACTACAGGAAATAAAACAAATTCCAAGAAAAATAACTTCTACAACAATTTACTAATTCTCTTAATTACAATAATCATAGTTAACGGAATTACCCTGTTTCCTATATATAACAAATACCTATACATTTTAAACTGTGTTCTACCATCCATTATTCCAACACTTTATCCTCTTGACAGCCTAACAACCGATCTGCGTCATGTTAAATTCATCGAGGCTTCGTTGTGCAATTCCAAAAGCTCGTAAAAACGAGTTCTCTTCCTTCTGCAGCCTCGAAACTCGGTTTTCTAAACACGAAACATCTCGTGAGCCGCACGCAAGTTGCATCAATTGACATGAAAATCGGTCGTGAACAAAAGGTGACCTGGGTAAATGCAGCGGGTACACGGGAATCGAAGGGTTTAAGTTTAATTGGAGAGTAACGCGATCAACAGTGCACGTTGGAGGGGAGTACGGATAAAATTACCGTAGCCGCATTTTCTGCACTGGCATTTTTAACAAAGATGGTCCGATTCCAGAGTAAACACTAATGAGGTCTCTCGAAGAACAAAAAGGAAGAACTTCAGCCCAGGTAGCAACAGGCTTCCTTGATATGTGTGACGAATCTACAAGGCTCTCTCTGTTACGTGAGAACATGGCTTGCAATCAAAGTTTCACGCCGAAAATTACGGGTTTAGTCGGTTCTAAGAAGAGAAATGTGTACAGAATTTCGTTGCTCTTAATCGCTCGTGCGGCTGCATTTACTATATTTCGTTATACGTAGCATCACGTAAATTTTTATATAAGTGATAGTATTAGATGAAACGTGTGGAATGTTAAATGTTTGTCTGTTTTTTTTCTTTCCCTTTAGGGAAAAAGGTACTTTTGTAAAATAAAGAAAGAAAAAATTGTGTGGTAATTTAAAGCAAATACACATTTCGAAGGGAATCGTTTATCGCAAAATATCGACAGATCAAATTTGGAAACTGGGACTCTTTACCAATTTTTATGGGACTTTTTTTAATCACTTCGTTTATATGTACAAGCACCGAGCTAAACAAAAAGAGATGGTTTTGAAAGAAATAAAAAGAAAAAACAAGAAATAGAAAAATTTATTTATAAATATGTTTATAATTGATGTAAAATTATAATTTATTATGCGTATAGATATATTATATTATATTATATCGTAATGTAGTATGTCCTGAGCTATAATTCTTATTTTCATAAAACATCATGCAAGTAATTTAGCATGTTCACTGCCAAAAACCCATTCTTTCTTGAGAATCTCATCTTATTTGTATCTGAACGCCTTACAAAGTTCTTCGCAGTTAAAAATAAATGTGATCGTTATAATCATCTCTGAAGTTACGAACAGAATATTTAAGTTTAAGAACTTCCTATGAAATAGAATCTAAATTTCCATTTGAAACATTGACACTGAACTTGAAACCACGTAACCCTCGAAAATAAGATTATATTTCACATTCAACTAATGATATACATGTCGTACAATATTTCTTCAACGATAAAATCCTGATCTTGTAATGATCTTAATAAACTACAATGTTTGTTTACTAATTAAAGCATTTAATAGATTTTCAAAAATATTTATTATAATTTTATGAAATAAAATAAAATATACTTAAAATAACGGAAGAGATGTAGTTTTGAAATAATTTTATAAAGTAAACAATTTGTAAAATTATTATTTTATTAATAATCGTATTGTGCTAATTTGCAAAACTAAAACAAAGTTGTCAAAATTATATATATCTAATATTTTGTTAACCAAATATGGATTTTTATAATTTTAAAGTAATATGTATGGAAAAAACAACTAGAAAATAACGTGGTGGTTCATATTTTTATATTATAGCTTCTTATACGCGTCAGCGTTTTATTTATACGCAAAATTAAATAAGTAAGGAAGATAGAAAAAAATGTTATTTCAAAGATTTTGTATGTATAATATTATTATTTGGTCAAATATAATTTAAACTTTGAATCTAAAATGTGATAATATCCATATTTATAAAAAGAAACGTAAATTTGTATTAATAAATAAATGAAAACTAAATATTTATTCTCATCTTCATTTGTATTTTACTTGTATTGTTTATTAAAAGGGAAAATAACTAAAAGAAGTGTGTGTGCGCGCGTGTGTATATCTTAGTTAAGTATTTTTTTAAGTAAATAAAAAGATGTGCAATCCAGTCATATCCAAAACCATATTTTTTTTTGTTTTTTATTAGTAGACTGCAGATTTTTATGCATGAATAAGGAATTAGTTATTGATAATAGACTGATAATAATTGTTCTGCTGTTCCTGTAAAGGAGATATAGTACAATAAAATTTAAAATATTTGTGGTGTTATATCTTTTGGCCCATAAATGATATCATATTATATTTTCAAATCATTTTAAACATTTTACAAAAACTTTATGTAAGATTTATTTGGTACGAACATTCAAGTACCAAATAATACAAGATTCAAGTCTGTGTTTTGCTTGGGTCGGAACCCGCACGACTAAATTACATTTTCTTATCCTGGCAGAAACGTTTTTCATTTTTCTTCTTTTTTAACTGAAATAATCATAACCTCTGGCTAAGGTAGAAATGAGTTCCGTCCTTCTACGCTGACTTCGAATGTACAGACCTCGTTTCTCGATCAGAGTGACGTGGAATTTTCTGGTGTCTGTAAACAATTTCGTTTTTTCGGAATTTCAATCTTTTTTAAATCATGGAATCCCATTGGATAATCACCAACAATTACGTCGGTTGCCTGAAACCAGTTCTGCAATTATGCAGCAACTTACCATTTGATTTTGTATTCGTATATACGTGTTTCTGAAACTGGCACCATCATTTACCTTTTTCTTTTCTTATTTTTATTACACGATGCTATGGGGAATAAGGATGAATGATGCTCGTTGCATTGACATACTTTGTAACACATAACAATTTGGAACAATAATAAATTTCTAATTTCTAATTAGTAAGTTAAATGCAAATTAGATTAAACGCAATTAATATACGTACATACACTGTCGCTCAAAAGTATCCAAGCATTTTCTTATTTCTGACGGAATATAATCTAATTACAAAATTATAAAAGAAGGCGGTGCCTTGATAAGTAATTTATACATTTAGTATTATTGTATCATTATAACGTGATAAACTTGATTTTTAATAACCATTACCTGAGTCGGAGGACGTGTAGGGCGTTATTAACACGTTGACTGCCACGACACGCGTATTTGGGTGTCAGCAAAGTTTCTGGGCGGGCCGCGTAACCCATATTTGGGTGTCGCTTATTCGACTATTTGCGAAGGATCGTCGTAGGTATTTGAAAAGATATTCCATAATAATAAAACTGTTGAATTGTTATAAAAGTAATACGAAAATGGTTTATTAAAAAATTATTTAGAATGTAAAACTTTTAAGCATTCTATACATAACTGAGGTTGGTCGCGACAATTTGGACAATAAGTTGTTGTTTTCTTCAAATTCTTTTGTGCCTTTATTCGGTCCATTCGACGTCTTTTATTTACATAACATAGTTTGTATGCGCATCTAGTGTTTCTTCCGGAATCATTCTTCCGAACGGCGATATTATGCCGACTCCGTCGAAGATAAGGATTTTTTTGAATTTTCAGACAACCCTAATAATTTTGCAACTAATAATTGTCTAAATATTCTAATATTTACATTCTTCCTTGTTGCAATTTTGTAAACCGTCAAAGCGTTTACGACAGAAATTCCCAGAAGGAGTCGAATGTCAAGTTTTCTGTACCATTTGATTCCTTATCTAATTGTGGTGGCAAAAGAAACCATTTGGTTGGAATAATCTATGCCACACATTCCTTCATTATATTCAACAACAGCTTTGGTTTTAATGTTGCAAACAAACGAAACGAAAGATCATTCTTGAGACCAACGCATGAGCGACTCGCATTACTAAAATATCGATGGGAGCACCTAGCAACGCTTGGTACTACTGCACGCGTGGTCTGACGGACATTTCTTTGAAAACACGCGTGGCAGTCAACGTATTAAAGTACTCGGTGTTTAACTTCAACAGTGTTTATTTCGGTGACTAGTGCCCGTCATTTTAAGTCGGACTACGGAATATGACCCACTAACGTAACATGACGTAACTAAGTTTTGAACTGCCCGCCCGGCATCCTTTTGATTGTTTTGGATTTCGGGCTGCATTAACGCGTCGCCGGGGTCGGCGCTGTTTTCATAAGGTTGACGATGTCGTCGGGTACTACAAAAGCGGGTTTCATTCGGTTTATGGAAACTGTTGTCTTTTTGTTGTTGGTTTCTATTGTAAAATTTTTACCTCCGCGTTGTATCACCTTATATAGCCCGTCGTAAGGTAGTTGTACAACGCTGTTACCCAAGAATACGTATGGTGATGACGCGAGTTCGCGGTAGATGAACATTTTCTTCATGCCATGTCGTGCGATCGGTTGTAGTTCGATCTTTTTGATCTGTTCTTTTACTCAGTTCTTTTACTGAGTCGCGGGAGAAAAGAACTCTGCCGGTAATCGTATTCCGGTGCCATAGAAAAATCTCTACCCAGTTGCTTGTATCGTGACATTTGCTGCTTTCAGTTGTCGATGCAATCGCTCTACCATCCTGTTGGACGCGGGATAATAGGCCGTCGTGCGCAAAGGCTTGATGCCGAGTAACCGGCATAATACTTCGAATAGTTTTGACTCAAATTGGCGTCCTTGGCCGGATATTATTCTCAAGGGTACGCCGAAACGAGCTATCCACGTAAAAAGGAGGGCCGAATCAACAGTTGACTCTTCCATATCAGCTGTGGGGATTACTTCGGGCCAACGCGAGAAACAATCGATACACGTTAGACAATATCGGTATCCTTGCAAATATTGCATCACGATGATGTCTATGTGTATGTGTTCGAATCGGCCTGCCAATGCTTCGAATGTTCCGACTGCTGTGGATACGTGCCTGATGACTTTACATTGCTGAGACGCAATCCATTGTCGTTACCAGTTTCGATAGTCCTTGTTTATCGATAGCCAGACGAAACGCATCGTCACCAGGTCAGCGGCGCGTATCCCAGGATGGGAAAGTCCATGGAGCGAATTAAAATGCGCTGCACCGCGAGGGTTTCGGTACATACGATTGTACGGTGTCGCCTGATACGTCTCAATGTGTGATCAGGAAAACGTATCTTTTTTAATTGTAACGCGTATGTGCCGGAGTTTACGATGTCGCGTAACTCGGTGTCGTTCTCTTGTCTACAGATTTCCCTATCGCTTCGATGCGAGTTAGAGCGTCTGCTACGTTGATGTCTTGTCCTTTGATATGTCGGATGTCAGTCGTAAACTGTCTAATATAATCGAGGTATCGAAATTAACGCGGCAAATACTTATCGAGGTTCTGATTAAACGCGTACGTGAGGGGTTTGTGAACTGTATAAATCGCAAAGTTTCTGCGAACACTCCCACGGCGTGTCTAAATCGTTTAACCGCGATGTACATCGCAAGTAGTTCGCGATCATATGCACTGCATTTTCGCTGCGCGGGATCAGGGATTTCATAACGAATCGCAGCGGCTGCCATGCGTCGTTCACACGCTGCTACAGGACCGCTCCTATAGCATAATCAGACGCCTCTACCGCGAGGCTGACCGGCGCGCCTGGTATTTGATGCGGGGGCGCGTTCCGCAGGCCATGCGGCCAACACATGCGCTACAACCCTGGAACTTTCTCTACGGCCATGGGCTACATACCTATAAATATGTAAAACGAAATATTAACATTTGCATAAATGAAACAATTTATAGCATCTATAACCAAATGTCCAATATTTGGAATTTAAAAATGATTATTGCTTTGCATCTTTAATTAAAGTTTGTAATCAAAATTGAAGAACATGTTCAGGGACGATTGCAACATCATTGACCGGAGTCGATCAGATACCAGCTAAAGCAGCCTATCGATATATGCGATCAATGGTAAGATTACGAAGAGATTAAAATTTTTTATTTTAAAATCCCTCGAACGATAAGATCGATACATGTACTCGTATCAAGCAGCTTAACTCTTCTCTGCTTCAATCGCCTTTGGCCAAAACTATTTTCTATGATTTTTGTTTCATCCTCATAATCCTTGACGTCACTTCTGTAGAACTTCGTTTCCGACAAATTATCGAAAGTCTAACATCTAATTCGTTATAATCGAAACACTTACAACTACACTGACTGTTCTAAGATGTTTTCTCGATCATGAAATGAACAATTATTCGACGACGACCTTAATACATGTACGTCCCCATCCTAAGTAGCAGGACACTTACAAAAGAGGAAATAAATCTGAAAAATTATTTGGCAGCAATTAAAATTATTATTACTATTATTTCGTTTGCATTATGAATTATTCGTATATTTTATATGTCGGGTTCACATTATGATTAGGGTTAGGAGCGTGAAACGAATCTCCGTTTGGATTAGACATTGCAATATGCAATAGAGAAGATATTGACTAGTACAAATATGATTATAACAGAATTTGACAATCGTGGTAATTAGATACTCGAAATACTAATGACAATGATCCTAGGTTCAATAACGAATTCGCGGTCAACGGGATAACAAAATGCGCTTTCTTCCAAAGTCCAAGTTGTACTCAACTTGCTCGTCTACGGTACAAGTATTACTGAACTAACTTTTTGTTAAAACGTAGAATATTCACCGAGCTATGTAACTCACTTATGCGACCTCACGAGAGAGTGAAAATCCGCCCGAAATTCATGCTTCTAGACTAGAATAGCCCCTTAACTAAATCTTAAGATTTGTAACGGTTCCTCAGACTAGCTGAACATGTACTGTGGAGATGCGTCGATATCTGATAATCATCTTACCCGAAGAATATTGTCTGCGTATGGCGAGCCACGGAACAGAAACCCTTGGAATGTTTACTGTCGAGTGCCGCTACAACTATTTCTTTTTAAGGAGAGCTACGCTATTACCCCATACCTTTGTTAGACAAAACGTTCATCCGTTGACCGCGGCTACGTTCGGCGACTGGTTGTCGCCTCGAGCTCAAGCTCATTATTACAAATCTCAATCAAATTGAATGACCATAATTGCTTAATTACGGCTATGGTAGAATCTAGATTAAAGTGCTGAGAGTTTTTCCCAAAATTTGAAGGGGAAGGCTCCGGTGTTCTTTCATCTCCGACATATATTATAATAAGAATCTTTTTCGTTTATATTTGTTTCTCAATCACTGTTCGAACTAGTATTGGCATTTATATTATTAGATCTTTTATTTCATTGTATCTGCAGTTCCACACATTCTGTAAATGATTCCAGGAATCAGATTCAAATTTCTGAAGATTCTATGAATTTCCTAACCAATTGTGAGATTTGAATTAGAAAATTGGAATTTTTTTTATTATGCATTCCAAATCGTAATATTTGTCATTTTGCATAAACATAAACAAACAACTCTGATTGATTGATCATTCCTTTATTGATCTACATTATGATGTTCTAATGTGTGTCGACACTGTTCTTTTATCAATATTTCTTAATAAATTATTGTTTCAAACATTAAACAATATATTTTGGACACCTTTAAGGTAAAAGTAAATGAAAACAGAAATTTAAAAAATGTTTGTTACAAAGCATACGAATCGTAACAACTCGACATCGGTGAAAGAATGAAGTGCATGAATACTTAATTAGGCATTGTCCAGGTCAGTTAATCAGAGGCTTTTCAAACTGGAATAGTTTATGGCATGTACTTAGTCTGTGCGTGTCCAATGAAAGTACGATAAAGGATATGCAAATATCCAACGATATATGGTAACTTGAAATCAGTTATTGGGTATCGAGAATTTGATTGATTAGAGTGAGAGAATTTAGGGATGACGAGTAATTTAAGGTTGCCTTGTCGTAAAAATAGAGAGTTATTTCCCTAGAGAAACTCGTTACAAAAGGTAAAAGGGTTCCTTCTGGCAATTGTGAGAAATAATTCTCCATTTACTTCAAAACTTAGGAATCCTATGTAATCTATGTTATAGATGTTTGACAATGAGTGAATAATTTGATTTGACCATACAGTATTTTTATCTGTCAATATCTCTGCTAAGTTTGCCAGATATTTTAATTTTTCTTATATTACAATTGTATTGACCCCGTACAGAATCAGATCCGACTCAAGTTAAACAGTAACGGTAATGTTTTCTTTCACTTTTATTTTCGATCGTGTAATAATTTTGATATTCATTGTCACGAAGCTAAACTTATAATTTCAATCATGCGAAATTAAACCTAGATATTACCTATTATAACGTTACATAATATGAATTTTTTTCTTATATTTATCTAAAATTCTATAATATTTATCTGTCTTAATCTAGGATTTCAAACGAGATAATAATTCTTAAAGATTTTAATAATCTCCTAATAATATTTATGGCTTACCTCATTTCCTGGTTAGGTAATACCTATGAATGAGGATGCAAGCTTCTTGTAACTCTAATTGATTTTGCGAAACCGCATTCTAAAGTACAATTTTTATTCTCGATCTGTCTATTCTATATCATCGGGTATAGAAATTTGGATCTCCTTACACAATTGAATTAGCTAGTATTATCGTTACTATTATATTATTTTGTTAAACGTTTGAAACATTTACTAATGTAATTTTTAAATATTTGTATATGATTAAAGATATTTATGTAAGCTGTAATAGATCATTATTAGCATTTAGAATTTCTTATATGATAGTAACAAATTCTAAGATCAAATGGAACGTTCAAATTGTAGGTTAAATGAAATTTTGCAAACACACAATCGAATTTCATAAATTACAAATTTGGCCATCCTAGTCGACTAATATCAATTCGCTAATATTATTAATTGGTAAATTATAGTGAAAGATGGTCCTGGTTAATAAAGGACGTGTTAACGAATAACCGAATAAAGTTTTGCTGAACTTTCGTATTGATATTAAAAAATTCTAACTGATATGAGGATTTTGTCACACCACAAGACGCGGCTATTTCTCAACGTCAGCTATTATCCGCTACTCCGAATGTCACAATGGTCATGAATGTTTTAACGACATACAAAAGACTGACAGCGACCAATTTACACCAGCTCGTCTGCATTTTCTGTTACAATTGAGCAGACCGCTGAAACTTGCGAAAAATTCCTATGTAACAGAATCTGGCCGTTTGCGTCGAGAACAAATCACAATGGCAATTTCAATTGAAATTACAAGTTAATAAAAGTTTAACGACTCATAATTTCTGTTATGAAAAGAATTGTCGCATTAAAATTTTATACATTTAGAAAGTTCTTGTATGTATGTAGAGATAAAATTACCTAAAGCTACGACCATTGATAAAAGTTAGCATATTTATAAAAAAATAAGATACACTTGAAGAATGATAAAGAAACCTATTGATATTTTTCAGAGTCATTACCTTTATTATTTAGCACTTTGTGAATGTACAAATTAATGGCACATCAATGGCAAATTAATAAGTAGAAGTGTTATTTATTATGATTTTGTAATGTTATATTAAAAAATTTAGATTACCTTTTTTAATGATCATCTTAATTTTAAGTATCACTGCTTGAGATAGTGTTAGTAGTCTTTATGTCAGCTTAGAAGAACTTTTTTTATCTAATTACTATATATACATTACATATACAAATGACATATATATATACAAATTTTTTTTAAGCAATAAAATAGTTTCACAATCTTTGTCAAATATACAGGGTGGTTGGTAACTGGTGATACAGGCGGAAAGGGGGTGATTCTACGCGAAAAAAGAAGTCGAAAATATAGAATAAAAAATTTTTCGTTTGAGGCTTTGTTTTCAAGAAAATCGACTTTGAATTTTGGCTCGGTACGCGTGCACTTTATCACGTCTCGTTATAACGGATCTCACTGTAGATCGTTGTCTCGATGGATATTATCGCAGTTTAAGTTTGTTTTTGCCATAACGGAAAATTAGGAATACATAATGAAATAATATGAAGTAATCATAAAGTTTATTATTACAAAAATTGCCGAAAATGTTGCCCATTCTGCCGAATACATACTTCTGCTCTTCTAGTTAAATTTCTATGAACACTTTCTAACGTATTCGATTGTTTTAAAGTATGAAAGGCTACAATAAAGGCTACAATACCTATTTTCACTTCATAAATTGGTCTATAGTTAACATTTGTTTATAGAAATAAATAATCAAATAACTATTGCGACGTTACTATCTGCAACAAAATTGGAATTATACTTTGCCAATATCGCTAATTAAATATTAACGTAAATTAAATATTAACGTTAAAGGTATTGACGACTAAAGCATAAAACAAAAGAACTGAAATTAATGAAATATAAAAAAATATAATGTAAGAAAAAATGGAAGTATTTACGTATGTATTTTACAACAAATTATTCAAATTCTCAAAAATGTTGTTACTTCACAATATTTTTAATATTTTAATAATTCTAATATTATATGTTCAATTATTTTCGTGTATCATATCAAGTTGAAATATGTAGAATCCACCAATGACTCCTTTCCTCTCAAATGGTTCTTTAAGAAACAACATATCCCAATCTTTGACACTTCCAGCTATATACGTATATTATACATTGCCCTAACGTCCGATTAAATTTGCAAACTTTCTCAACATCTCCTTCACCAGCGATACTTCTACTTCATTAAATCAAATCCAGGCGAAGACACGTTGTTAAGTTTCCCGGTTGCTGCCTTAACAACGCGCGCTATTTCAACGCAATTCCATCTCGATAGAATTTTCATGGTAAAAAAAACTTGCCCTCTAAGAGAAAAAAAGTTCACTTATCGCAAAAAAAGAGAAGGGTTTGGAAAGTATTCCGAAACCAATTTTCTCGCTCGTCACCACGTTTTATTTCACAGAAATCTCATGTCTCGGTCTAATCTCGCCTGTTTCCCGCTTCGATCGCGACATTTTCCCATCGTCCCTCGACTCAGCACCGGAGATCGATGAACATGAAATGCGTGGCACATGCAAGTTGGACGCTTGTATTAACGTAAAAAGCTTTTACCCTTGTCCCCAAGTCTGCGCCCTTCTTTGTCTTTCCGTCACAAAATCGTTTTCAGGAATCGTTTTCCCCTTTCGCCTCTCGACTTCGACGATAAATTCTGCATGGCCGAATAGAAAATTCACGTTGCTTTACTGCTATCGCGTTTTATATTCTTATGTTTAGCTTTCTTTTTAATTTTATTTCGAGAGAAAATGGATTGAGGAAAAAATTGTACGTTTAAAGGCTGAATTGATGTACTACGCATGACATGGGATTTGACGTTTTAGAGATTGATTCGATATTACGGTTGGAGATTACTTTCCGTGCTTTTTATGTCTGATGCAGTGTAAAGAGATTGAGTTGGTAAAGACGAATATGAGGAACGGAGTGAGAAGTGTAAGTATAGGCTGAAAAACAATTTGTCAATTGCATTTGTCAATACATATAATAACAAAAGAGAAGTCTTAGTTTTCCAGTTTAATTATTTATTGTTATTTATTATTAATATCATTTATTTTGTTATTTTATATGTCATTGTGTTATTCTTATTTTATATACTGTATTAAATTATAAGATAATCATATACTTGGACTCATATGAATCACACAAATTACTACGAAGTTTAATTAACGAATATAGATGATATGGAGAGTATATTAGAAGATTATGTTTCTATTGGATGATATTCTCATATTTTACATATTTTACATACAGTGACTGTAATGAAAATTATTAAAAGAGACCAAAAAATATTATTAAAAAAACATTTTAATATATAACTATATATCTTTAATTACGATTTTTAATTTATACGTTATTTTTATTATAGAATCGATGAAAGATTCAATAGCATATTTTATCGCATAAATTCTCTCAAGTGTGAGTAAATTTTAAATAACATGAGTGACCAGAGTAATTCCTTAAATATCAACCAAATCGGATACAGTCACTCAAATAAAAACTTTCATAATCAAATCTGCCATATGGTGACGGCTGCAATATCTTCGTTCATTTTTTCATCTGTTACTGGCCACAGACACAAACTCGCCAGTAAAGATGATAACTAACGTCAACTCGATAAATATATTAGCAGATTCTTTCATTAACGCTGTTATAATTGAATTTTTCAGTTGTCTTGGATTGTGAACGACATTGAAATATTCAATCTTCGTTTGGTCATTCGATATTCTATTTTTTTCGTCAAAAAGATACTTCCTATTAATAGATAGATATTTTTTTTTTATTTATGAGTACTTTATAATCAATTCTCACATTGAGAATTTTGAGCAAGTTTCTCTGGCGTGGCGCAGTGACATGGCTAATTATTTATAATAAGTTTATTTCTAGCTGAATCTAGTGCTCAGGTCTGACGGATAGTGTTTTCTTAGCTTGCGAATTTGTTCCGACGTGTTAAGTAATTTATTAATTAGGGGGTTTCGATGTTTGACTCTTTTGCTATATCTATTGCTATATTTTGATATTTCTTCTTTGACTGTGGGTATCTTGAGGTCGCGATGTACTACTTGTAACATACCAGGGTGCATCTATTATGGATCTTAGAGTTTTCGATTAGAAGCGTTGAAGTATAATAATATTATACGTGTTTAGAAATCTCTGATTGAAGCCTGAGGAAGATGTAGGAAAACTTAATATTATTATCGATAGTAAGAATATTTCATTGTACTTTTTGCTCTTGAATAGATATTATAAAAATTAATGTATTAATGATGTGATATAACATTTTTCTCATTCCTGATATTGAGATAATTTGAATTTCCATGGAGAAATTATTGTTTACTGCAAGACAAAGTACTTTATTTTCTTAAATTTGTTAGATTACATTTTCATAAAAACCGAATAAACGAAATTATAATACACTTTGTTACAAGTTTTAAAAGAAATATTACATCACATTATTTTGACTAATATTTTGTAAATTAATGAAGGACGTATTGAAATTTAATTAAAACAGATTTCTTTATATTGCAATATATGTCAACTTGCTATCCCCTTTAATGTAAATTGAATACAAATCACTTTCTAATAATAATACTGTTATGAAATTTGCATAAACGAATGTCAATAAACGGGTGAATAAACGAGAGGGGCGGAGGGGCGAAGGAGGAGACACTGAAATAACATACCTCAATGATAAACGTTGAATGCTATTAATCTTTGAAGATTACAGTTGATCGGATAGGTAAAGTCCAAGATCGTGTTATAGTTACTTTTACAGAGATGTGCCATAAAGTTTGCAGATAAAGGATAGTTGTTTTATGATCTTATGATACAATAAACGTTGAAATGTTCATCGTTCAGAACCAGGCATATCGAAAATATCAACAGGCTATAGTAGTAAATCTATGATAATAAATAAACAGATTTATTATTGATAAATGTCACCAAATTAATTCAACAGTTGAGAATTTTGAGTAGCTTATGTTAAATATAATTGTTCACATTTTATTACGGTTTAACGAGTGTAGGAATATTTGTATTTTATTTAATTATCATAAATGGTATTTATTTCAATAAAATTAAAATTACCTTAAATGTTAGTGTAGTATTTTTTATAAAAATTGTAGTCGTAACATTCATCAATAATATTTTAATATTTATTACTATTATTGACTCGAAATAAGCGCCTACCTTTGCAAATTATTATAATTCACATGGACATGTTTTATATTCTTTAATAAAAACGAAATACGTTATAATCCACGAATTACAATATTTCTCTTTTAAAAAATGAATATAAGTCAA
This sequence comes from Bombus terrestris, assembly GCF_910591885.1. Taxonomy (NCBI): domain Eukaryota; kingdom Metazoa; phylum Arthropoda; class Insecta; order Hymenoptera; family Apidae; genus Bombus; species Bombus terrestris. The sequence goes on from NC_063275.1 coordinate 9,376,247, forward strand.
TAACTTTTAATACCATTATGAATTAATATCTGTGAATCAATAAATTCTTAAAACACTTGAATTAATATTTTATACAAAGAAATAGCCTAAATTTATCCAATGCAGAAACAGTGTAAGAAACCTGTAAACGAATTCGAAGGACGTATGCAATGTGGTAAAACTTTGTACTTTAATTTAACTTCGGTGGTTTTCAATATATATGTATGTATATATGTGTGACCAAAAGTATCACCGTATCGAAAAACTTTATATTAGCGTAGCAATTTATTGGAAAATACATTAGAACGGTTAGTATTGGTGCAAATATAAAAAGCTTTTGGTAGAAAACGCACATTCGTATATTTTTCACTGAGACGTTTATTGATTAAGTTCTCTTATTTCATTTCGCTTCCGTGACATCAAATTTTTATGGTGGCATTAAAATACCTTCAGATCGTAAGAAACGTAATATCCTTCAATCTAAACCATGAAGTTATCCAAACCAAATGTAATAAATAATATGCAAAGATCTATATATCTGTCATAGATTATACAACAAACTTTGACTTGTTTATAACTTGAAAACAATGAAAAGTTAATAACACCATTTTGATGCAATAATTCCATGTTTTAATTAATCACTTATTTTATAGCTCTCTTGAAAATAATATTAATCAAAATCTTAATTATTTAGAATTACAACGATCGAAATTTTGAATTGATCATTGTTGATCGTTTTTGGTTTATCCTTTATATTTGTCGTTTCCAATCTAAATTTTCCATGTCTATAACAGATCGTCTCTTTTCTTGAAGACGCTTTTCAGAATCTTGTATTAATGTTACAAATGTATAAAAGCTTTGCTATATTAAATCTAAGTTTAAGATCTTATCAAATATACACTCGAATTCATATAAGTCGAAGCCATATAATTAACAGAAGACCAATTGTACTGCTTTATACTGCTTGAAACTTTAAATTGACATTTGGTAAATACTACTTAGCAATAGTTTTAATCTGCAAATGACTTCTGAGTGATATTGTAATTGTGAAATTGGCCATTTCATATATGACAAATTAATATTTTCTGTTCATTTAGTAACCAACAATTTTTATTAAAAGTCATCTATATGATAAATTCCAAACCAAAATATCATATATTAAAAACTTAGTATAGTTATACACATGCTTCGGTCATGGAAGTAAATATAGTAATATCAATATTCAGAGCAAAAGGAATATTATATTTTGTTATATTGCCAATTAATTCTGAAACCCAGCAATCGATTCTTTTCCTCTAATATTTCTTTCTAATAGTCAGTAATTTCCATTAGAGTTTTAAAAAAATAAATTTAATGTTAGAAGAAAATGTACATATATATTTGTTTTTATAAATGTATACATATTCTATTCGTGAAAAATGTAAAACCCCGTCCTGACAAAATCCTGATAAAATATTCTAAAGTAAGAGTAAGAAAATATTGGAATACAAATGTATACTGCAACACATCTTTTAAACCCTTGCCTAGCAGGTATGCCTCCCAGGTAAAAGTAATATTTGACATTCTACTCGAAGTATCCTTCCGAGACGTACAGAATTGCAGATTAATGGTGCTTACTGATTTCCAAATAGTTTGAAAGAAGTAAGAAATTTTCAAATGCCAGTCAAATGTAAAATAAATATCTTACTTTGTTTTTAACCAGGCGCCAGACATCGTATATTAATGAAGATTTTTATTTATGGATTTTTAAGCTTTGTCATATATCAAAATAAATTTTGTTACGTTCTGTTTATTTTATAGTATATTTTGTATTAATTATATGAAATATTTATACTTTTTAACAAACATAATTATATTTTATATAAATAATTCAACACGGCAGAATGTTTGAAATAATGCTCTAATTGTTATTGATATAATTAATGACATACGTATTTTAAAAAATTAGACCATAAGGAGAAAAGAGTGCAAAAATTGAGAAGAAACATATTTAGTCTCTATATAACAATGAATATATCAACATATTAATACACGTGGAAATAGATAAATTTCGTCTCGTTTCATTAATTTTATTATTCAACGTATTTTATATCAATCACTACATAAAATAATTACTAATATAATATTCACTCCAAATTGGTTTTATAATGTTCGTGTTATTGAGTTTCCTATTTAATTCGTTATCACTTGATTGCACGAATATTAAATTTGATTTCACGATTTGGATTTAGTCTTTTGGTTCACTTCTCAGAGTTTCCTACCTAATCCATCGAAAATTTTCTGTAATGAAGATTACATCAAAAAATTATAAACATCAACCAATACATAACCAATATATTTCAATCCAGCGAATATATAACTATGAAGGAACAATATTCATTTAAATGTTATATGTTTAAAGCAAATAATTTTTATCATGAAAATAATTTACGTTCAATAATTACTAATATAATTTTATATTGATAATGTAATATTCATCCTACAAATGTTATATTTAACAACGTACTCACAAGACGGAGAAAAAATATAAGAAATGGAAATTGCTAGTCCACAGTCGTGTCGAAAAGTAATAGCCAAAGTACTAAGAAAGATGCATACAAATTTGAAGCTGTAGCTATTCCTGTGAAGTCGTTTCAACAGTGAACACCATCCTGTAGTCAAACGTGGAGAATTCCTACCTCACGTAACTTTCAAACCACAACCTTAAAGTTTCAGATGTTTCGAACTTGTAACAGTGACTTTAAATTAATCCATATCTTGTCGTTATAAAATAACCAGAGAAGAATCTCAAATCGAACTTGATAGATCGTAATTGCCGTGCTTGTAAACTATGAACTTAATACGTGACGAGATGAAACCTAAATAACAATCTCTTGATTCAATCCAATAAAATACGTTCGTATGTATTGGTAATAATATCTGTGCATTGATGTACGGTGTATATTAATAGACAGTATAACTGTAGAATTATTATTGGGGATTATTAATTTGGGATTATTTTTGTATACGGCGAAGATATTCAGCCTTCTCATAAATGAGCATCATCAAAATTAAAATTAAAAAATTTCACTGCCATTAAGAAAATTATGGGTACAAATGTAAAATAATTAACCGATTGGACGAAATGATTTAATTTGATATCGGAGATAAACTTTTAGATATAAATGTTTGTATATTGCATATTACATAAAATACCCACACGCTATCAATAACACGCGTTCCACTGAAAGTAACTAGTCCAGATAACTTTTTAATGAATAAATTACTTCCGAATGGAGAAACTATAAAAATAGTATTCAATGAACTTTCAAATTCCGAGCCAATAACTTTTATAAAGGTCAGCTTTACATATTCGATTAACAGCTAGAATACTAATCATAATTGAGGCAATCACACGCGTTAACATTGAAAATAAGCTTTTATATGATAGCACTTTTAATTTTCTTTTATAATTACGTATAACTACAATTAAATCCAATTTAACTAAACTTTTAGTACAAATTTATATAATGGCACGCGTATTATTCGTTGAGAACTACTGGTATATGTTATAATACCACATTCGCGACCAGCGATTTTACGAAAATCTTACGAATCATTATAACGACTACATTAGATATTTCTTGCATTACTGCATCTTTAGATTTCTCATAAGTGCATGAAAATCTGCAATAAGTTAATTAATAAATCAGCTGTGAATAAACGTGTAATTATACAGGATATTCCAAAACGCTAGTAGATTCAGCACACTAAAATAAGAAGAACAGTTCACACATACATTTGTCCCATTTGAATTTATTTTCGAGATACAACCATTTTTCTATTGTACCGTTTGTTTGCTTGCATTTACGGGAATTGTTCGAAGTAATCATGTTCACATCGAATACAACAAACAAAATTACCAAATGTTGTCCAATTTCGTTGACGACCCTCAGTGCTCCACCGGAGTATGCCAACGTAATCTATTTCTGTGTAACAAATTAAATGTTTTACAAATCTCTCATTCAAGAACTGTTTAACTATGGAAACTTGGTTATACTTCAGAAACAAGGTCGGATAGGACAAACATTTTGAACGTCGTTTTTAGTGCATTGAATTCATTAGTGAAGTTATGGCCACACGTTCCGGAACATCCTGTACAAACCTGGAATAAAAATTTCAAGAATGCATCAAGTTATATGGAGAGTATCAAAATGCGTGGTACATCTGGGCAATTTGTTAGGGGCCATACATATGGAAATAAATTGGAGGAGAAGAATAAAATTTTCTTTTTGACATTTTGTTTTCAAAACATCCAAATGAAAATTTACTACATACGCGTGCATCTGATTATATCCGGACTTTACTATGTAGGTATTAATAGGAAGTGCCAATGACAATTAATTTATTAGTCTTCGCTTAGCGGAGGCTTCGATATTACTGCTACGAGTAGGGATTATACATAGTTAAATGAAAATGATTTTAAAAAATATGATTTTAAAAATTAATAAACGTAAAATATTTGCATAACGTCAGAACAGATCCTCAGATAGCCTTTGCTATCCGAGGATTTACGATCACTTTATATGCACATACATTTGTATTTTATACGTTGCTGCATATCTGTTTTTATTATTGCAATTGGATGTTTGGTATTCAAAGTGTATGCTACAGTTTCACAAACTCAATTTTCTCAAAAATCAAATGTCAAACGAGAAAACGTTATTTATACTCCTTGCTCGTTATCAGTTGTATTACGAGTCCTAACTGACGCAGAGTTAATCACTTTCTGTAACTGTTTCGACAGAGCGATCGATTCCATCATTTATAACGCATGATCGATGCTGACTCAACTGTTCATATATATCACGGGAATACGAATAATAAAAAAAAATTTCATAATTCTTATTGCAGGATTATGGAATTGTTTTCATCAAATTTCTAAAGTTCTTTCAATGAAAATCATGCTAAACGCGATTTCATTTAAATATTAGGTCATCCCATAAGTTCGTGCCGACTTTTGTGTATACATTTCATGTGTCAATTTATAAACATACGGCGATAGGGGACCAATGCACTTGAAAAATGGGAAGAAGTTGTACAACGAGAGGGGGATTACATTTTTTCATGAAACTGAAAGGTATGTAAACAATCTTGCAAATCCAATTCCAATTTGCAAATCTAACCTATACAGGATGACGCACCTAAAACAGGCTTGAATATCCGAAGAAAGTTGTTATTGCTGATAGAAAAAAATATGTCAGATCAAATTTATATTATGTCAAGGGCTACATAATTTGATGTAAATAATATTAATACGAAATGATATGTTTTTGTATGTACCATCTAACGGAGCATTTTGGGACACGTACAATGACCTATGGTTCAAGGTCATTCAATACAAGGGAAAATAATTTACTTTAAGCGAGCGATCGAATACTTTATTTTATGTAGTAATAATTTATTAATCTTCCATTGTACTGCTTCATCAAATGTTCGAAGTGGTGACCTTAAGTATCGATGCTCATGTTTTAAAGCATTGCAAAAGATATATCATGGCACGTAGAATTTCGATCGGCTTAATCGCTGATTTTTATTTATAGGAAAAATTAAAGCAACAAGTATACAATCAAACTTCGACAATCAGAAAAGAGACAAGAGAACGTGTAGCATGAGCTTGTTTCGTGATTAATCCGAACGAAATTCGATATGCCATGATATAAATCAATCGCAACGGTTTAAAGTATGCATCGATGCTCAAGGTCACTACTTTTAACTTTCAAAATAATTGTGTACTGATACTTTAATAAATTGCCATTACATAAAATAAAGTGTTCGATCGCTCTCATAAAGTAAATTATTTTCCCTTGCAATTGACCTTCGGTTACCTTGAACTACAGTTCATCGTGTGTATTTTAAAATGTTCTACTAGATAGTACGTAAAAAAACATCATATCATTTAAAAAAAAAATTGACCTTTATATAACCTGCACGCGTCCACCTTTCAAAGAACTATTTACACCAAATTATATGTTCTTTGAAGCCATTTTTTTTTTGTTTTGTTTATTATTTCCAGTTTTTTGTATTACATATTTGTATTTTCCATTATAAACGATAAATTCCGGTTATGAGGTGGTTCAGGCAAAAGTACCGATACGCGACGGTACGACATAGCCATGCAATGTTACATTTTTTTTTTTTCTTTCCATTTCTGTCCTGAAAGCCTGGTCGCGAAAACAGGACATTTCTTCGAAGCCATGCAATAACAGCCGTGATATTCAAGTGGCCTGTTTTACGTGTCTCACCCTGTATATTCTATAACAATTACTTGAACTGTCTTCTGTATGTTAGCACTTATGTGTATTGAATTTTCCTCATTATTATCTCTTATCAAAGTGTTAATTCAAGTGTTGCTTACAAGATAACAGATTGCAATTGAAATACACGCATCAATATCTTAACAGTCTAGATACCGACGAATATACGTAGCGAGCAAAACAATTTTTCAATACTGTAAAGTTCCTTTTCCTTGTCATTTTAAAATTATAATATGAAAATTTTCGGTAAGAGTAGGTGTAAGTTTTTCACTTTCCTTTTTTAATTTTTGATTTAGACTAATTTTATAACAGTGATACAAAGTGGATTTTGTTTAAAAATTAGCTCGAAAAATAGCAAGAAACTCATCATCAGTGTCTACAGACCGAAAGTATTGATTAATCAAATGGTCGGTTTTTCCTGTGATTCCACCACAAGAATATACAAAAAAGTATTATGATTCCATCGAGTCACTAAATTAATCTTAGTCTCAACTATCATAATATTAAAAATACGCAGTCTCGTTAAAAATATATAACTTCGAAAAATATGACGTTTGCTCTCTTTCTAAATCTATAGTAAAAATCTAAAGTATTGAAACTTTCAAGTAATATATAACATAGATGTCAAAATGCACGGAAATAAGATTCTTGTTTCTGTTAGAAACCTTTACTTGCATCGTTTATTAACTCCTCAAATACTCTCATCAACCAAATCTATATAAAACTTTTTTAACACAAGAAAAAGAGATTTTAAAACATAAATCCTCCAAATTCTGAAAATTTAAAATTAACGCGCTAATGTCTAAAAATGGTACATACAGAATATCATCAACGACCAGATTAACAGATAATCGACAGAATAACTGGTTCAAGTCAGTCTATCGAATAAATGATATAAGTAGTTTGATGAAAGACGTTATACAGGGTAATGATACGAATCATTCATGTTGTAATAATCAATCTGAAGGCTATTAAATTATAGATTTCTTAAACATAATATTCAAGTACTAAGTTCATAAATACAAAATTGAAATAAGATATTTAAGCACGATTTTGTGGTGTTTTACCATTAAGTTAAATACATCTCATTAAATTCTTAAATAGCGTATCAATTATAAATCTTTCACGTGTCGTCCTTTACAGAACCGAGTATTTAATTATTATTTTCCAATAAGGCATGCATTTAAATCTTAAAACTACGCAAAATAAAACAAAATATTAAGCAAAATACATGTAAATATTATGTATCATCTTCTACAACGTACTAAGCTTTTTTAAAAAATCGAATACCTTGCTACTTGAATTAATAAATCTATTATAATTCCAAGCTGCACGCTATCATATATCTCAAAGCTAAATGCAATTTAAAACAGATTTCAATTCAGACCAAAAGAGATATGCATTATTGAAACATTCACCAATCGTTATACGCTAATGGTGAAGACGACTGCAGTGGTGTTTTAATGTCATTTATGCAGCACGCTGATGCACACGCAAATCAAATGTTTAATAAAGTAATTTTTAAGACAAATAAGAAGCATTATGGACGTGATCATTGTCTTAGCTAGTCGACAAACGTCTGCCTGTGTTTCATTGGAATGCATCAGTGTTTATGAACCGCAACAGCATCGTTTGTTTTTAAAGACTGTTTTACGTTGCGTATTTTGTTTTTCCTCGCTCCGTGACATTCCTCTAACGTAGCAACCCATAAATATAAACATACTTCTGCATGCTAATAAAATAGCACGGAGTTTCCATTCCCTTGCACTGATCCTTATAATTTATTCGCATTGCATATTACGGTGCCTAGCATTCTTTCCAGGTTTATATTTACTTGAACCATGTGAATATATATTCTGCGATAAATTCAGAGCAGAGATACTTTATTAGACGTATATTAATTTCACATTTGTTGATTTCATCTAGGTATGTTATTGCCAGACAGATTATATTGAGATAAATTACACATCATTGCAGGATTTATGAATAATTCTTGTTAGATAACGGTGTTCCATAATTAAGGACTTATGAAATGGAATGAGCTAAATGAGAAGCTAAATATTATAAAATTATTATATGATAATTATGAAATAAATACAAAATTAAACACATAAAATAATTTATCTGCCGTTAAGTATTGTGACATTCCCATAATATAAAAGAGAAAATTATCAATTTTCTACAAGTAATAACGAACTTCACAAAACATAAAAATTACAAACTTGCTGTAGGAAAAGTTACTTTTGTAGACTAAAACTTTAATTTACATTATTTTCTGTGCTATGTATAAAAGACGATTAGAGAAAGTATAAGAATGAAATGTTTTGTAAATATTCTAAAATCTTAATATCAAATAATTTAGTATATTGAAAATCAATTGCCTTATAAATTAAAATAAGTAAAAATTTATTTTTCATTACTTCGTTGACATCATGTAAAAGGTAGTCAAAAGGAAATATAATTATATTCATAATTGTTCATAAATATCTTATAAAATGTCATTTATATTAAAGCTATTACGAAAAGTGGAATAAAGTCTCTATAATAAATTTTATTTACAAATTTCTTACAAATGTTTCTCTCCTTAAATTAATTAGGCGAATTAAAAAATTATGTCCACCAATCTGTCAATTTTAATCTCATTAAATTATATGCATCGGATAAAACAGTATTTAGCTTTAAATTATGACATGACAATAATAAATAACATAAGTATTTATAATTATCTCAAATTGTAAATGATGATACATCATAAAATCCATGTTATGGATAAAATGAACACAAGTTACATAAATATTAAAACCATAGGACTTTTCTTCCTCTTGAGAGAATAATGTAGAAATTTTGTGAGTTGTAGCTTCTTCGTATATTCATGCATTTATAAGAAGAAAAACGTGGATAATATTTTTCTATATGGCATGTCACTATGCATTATATTGCAAAATTAGATTACAACGATAAAATATTCCTTTGATTTACGAGGCCCGAAGAGAATTTCAGAGCATAAATTTCAAACATTAAAGGTAGTATTTAATTTATTACACGTAAATTTCGGATTTTTATGCATATATGGCATATTTGAAAATACAAAAATGTATAGAATACACGTAATAGGCAATAATATATATATATATATACAGGGTGGTTGATAACTGGTGGTACAAGCGGAAAGGGGGTGATTCTACGCGAAAGAAGAAGTCAAAAATATAGAATAAAAATTTTTCGTTTGAGGCTTTGTTTTCGAGAAAATCGACTTTGAATTTTCGCTCGGTACGCGTGCACTTTATTGTAGCCTTTCATACTTTAAAACAATCAAATACGTTAGAAAGTACTTATAGAAATTTAATTAGAAGAGCAGAAGTATGTGTTGGGCAGAATGGGCAACATTTTCAGCAATTTTTGTAATAATAAACTTTATGATTACTTCATATTATTTCATTATGTATTCCTAATTTTCCGTTACGGCAAAAACAAACTTAAATCGCGATAATATCTATCGAGACAACGATCTACAGTGAGATCCGTTATAACGAGACGTGATAAAGTGCACGCGTACCGAGCGAAAATTCAAAGTCGATTTTCTCGAAAACGAAGCCTCAAACGAAAAATTTTTATTCTATATTTTCGACTTCTTTTTTCGCGTAGAATCGCCCATTTTCCGCTTGTACCACCAGTTACCAACCACCCTGTATAATATCCAAAGTACAATATCTGTTTTAATATTTAATAGTTGAAACAAATTCATACTTAGATTTCATTTCTTTAGCTGTAGTCATCTAATATCATTTATGTAACATTTATAGTTTACTTATAGGATATTTTCTTATAGTGATGTTTGCTCAATATTAACAATTAATTTTTAATTAATATGTCAATGTCAATGGCTTTGTGATAGAATAGAACATAAAACATAGAATAAGACGTGTTCTAGATTAAATTTTATACATTTCTATGTATTTTACTCATCAAACTTTTCAAGCGAAGCAATTTACATTGTATTTTGCCAAATTTAGTTGTGAATAATTCTTAAGCCTTTATTTACGAACAAACTATTTATTTTGTTGTCAGTTACATGCCTGCGTAGATGTGTGCGATTATTTTGATGAATACCCGACAACATTTACAACTCGATGAGCATAGTTTTAAAATCAGTCTAAAAACTTCATAAATGTACCATGTGCAGTTAAGCTATAAACTGTGTACCATTACAATACCAAAGTTACGACACGGTGAAATAAAACAGCACGAACGTCAGCTGGCAAAATCCTCTGCATCCAAAATTCAAGTTGAAAAAACGTTGCATTGGTTTTGTTAGCCAATCCGTGCCGACACGACTGTCAATTTAACGATACAGTTACCAAAACGTTTCTAACGAAGCACCCAACGTGTCCACACTTTCGTTATCAAATGTCATTCCGAGTTTCTACAAAACATACCGCGTGCTCCAACAATTTCTGTTGGCAATAATAATCTTATATGAAGAAACAAGTCGAAAATGCACAATAAAATTTTTTTACACGATGCTCTGTCTCCGTGGAAAATTTGAAAATTATCTATTTTCCCAAAAATGAAACCTTAAATCCACAAGTACAAGGAAAGTTGTAATCCACGTTTCTGACGTATTTTCACGTGTAATGCTGATTGTTTGGTGACATCTAATTGGTAATTAACGAACCTTAGGTATACATGACAAATTTTTAATTCGATTTTCTCAAAAACAAAATGTCATATGACAATTTTTATTCTATATTTTCGAACTTGCTTTTTCACGTAGAAGCAGCTCCTTATTGATTACACCATGATGTGTGGAACACCCTGTAGAGATAGACAGCCTTTGATAGGTAAGCCGTCTATCGGTGCTGTTTAAGCGGCACACAGAGCAACTTTAATCAAAAATATTCGAGGACATCGTGTTGATTACTCGTTAAGATTCCAACGATGCTCTTTGGGTCCTATTTAAAATTAATTGCAATCAGGAAAGCCAAACGTGTAAATAAAATCTTATCGACTCTCTAAAAACATGGACTACGTAAAAGGCTCACATAAATTTGCACCTTGATAATGGATGCACAAAACTTGTTTTTCCTTGATAAATCCACATTCTGTTCGTGCATTATTTTCGCTTTCTCTTTAAACGATATGAATTGTTCGTTACAAGATTCCATGATCGATAATGTCGAAAGAAATTCGAGCAATTAAAAGAGAACCGAAGAATATTCTACCGATGCTCGTTATTTAGAGATGTCGCCGTAATTTAAACTTTAAACAGTTAGTTCGTTAACTTCTCTAAGTGGTTATTTCGTTTCGCTGGTACGAAAATTTACGGTATTGCTCGAGCAATATTTGAAAGAGAAATCGTTCACGTGTAATTGGAATATGGCACGAAGATTGCGTTATAACTCTCGGAGAGAGGAATATAGGTCACCGAGACTTTTACGCGAGAATTGCGTTAATTGGTTACGTATTATTCAACTTGTTTAGCAATACGTTAATTGAATGAATTTTCGATTAAAGAAGGTTTTTAATGAAACAGTTAGGTAGTATAAATGTGAATTTAACCTATGGACGAAAACTTATATCAGTTTTAAGATACCTACAAATAATTAATTATATTATAATTATTTACATCGTAAATAATGATATTACTTAAAATATATTTATTATATTGTAAGTAATAGCAGGACAAATTTTAAAATATTTCAAATATTCTATAGCTTGAAGTTGGAAAACATGAATAAACATGTACGAGTTCTAATATATAAAAATAATTATGAACTATTATATGCTAATTAGATGGGAAATGATCATCATATTCGTAGGATTTGTAATTGAATAACGTAAAAGTAATGAAATTTAAGTTTTTTCTACATAGAAATGTATACATCTTACTTTAATTTGAAATGAATATTGTAGATACGAATATTACAGGAAATAAACACGATAAATTCATTTTATACTTATTTTATATGTCGTGTTCTCATTAGAGTTAGGGGCGTATAATGAATCTTCACGTGAATTGGCCATCGTTGTGATGTACTATAGATGATATTTACTAATACAAATGTGATTATTACAGAGTTTAACAAGTAATAGCGGCGATTGAATAATCGAGATGTCGATGACAATGAATTTAGGTTCGATAACGAATCCACGGTCAACGGGATGACGAATGCGATTTGATCCACGATTCTAGTGTGACTCAACGTACTTGTCCACTGTACAAGTAGAACTTATCTACTCCTTTCCATACCTCCCTGTACCCCTCAGTTCAATCTTTGTTTTTAAGGAGAGCTATTTAATTATCCCATACCTCTGTTAAGTACACGTCCCTCCTATGATCGCGGCTACGTTCAGCAAGCCCTTATGTCATTTCGAGCCGAAGCCCATTATCATAAATCTCGGACACCCATAGTCGGATTAAATCATAAACAACTATTTCCCAGTTTTATTATTTAAGTACAGCTATAATAAAAGGTCTAGACTAGAGTATTGGGGACCTTCTCAAACATCCCAAAAGAAAGGCCCCGATTATCCTTTCATCTCCGACATATACAGGGTGGTTGGTAACAGGTGCTACAAGCGGAAAGGGAGTGATTCTACGCGAAAAAAGAAGTCGAAAATATAGAATACAAATTTTTCGTTTGAGGCTTTCTTTTCGAGAAAATCGACTTAGAAAGTGTTCATAGAAATTTAATTAGAAGAGCAGAAGTATGTGTTCGGTAGAATGGGCAATATTTTCAGCAATTTTTGTAATAATAAACTTTATGATTACTTCATATTATTTCATTATGTATTCCTAATTTTCCGTTACGGCAAAAACAAACTTAAATCGCGATAATATCTATCGAGACAACGATCTACAGTGAGATCCGTTATAACGAGACGTGATAAAGTGCACGCGTACCGAGCGAAAATTCAAAGTCGATTTTCTCGAAAACGAAGCCCCAAACGAAAAATTTTTATTCTATATTTTCGACTTCTTTTTTCGCGTAGAATCACCCCCTTTCCGCTTGTACCACCAGTTACCAACCACCCTGTATATCATATAAATATATGTTTTCCTGATTTCTATGTCATTTGATAGCTGGAAGGAACAGTAGCGTTGAATTCAAAACAGTAATGAATTTAAAAATAAATTTTTAGAAGAAAAATAGAGATTTTGTAAAAAGTCAAGGATACTTCTAGTATCACGACGATCGGTACTTGTGAAATGTTTGAAAGACAAGAAAAAATACATTAATATTTTCCATATTCTATACATAACAGTGCACTTAAAAACTATATACAACTATTTCTACATTAAAACATTAATATCTCTCTACGTTACATACAAATATTTCTGCAAATGACAAATTTACGAAACAAAAAGGAATGCAATTTGCATTGAAGGGCTAACGTTCTGAATTTCCATTTCCACTTTACATTATTCGGAAAAGTGCGTTGAGCTATTCAAAGCTAAAGTTTCAATCCTAATTATGTAACCATGAGAAGGTAACAATTCCCGCAAATAACCACGAAGTAGCTTCGATCGTGCATAGTGATTTGTAACTTCTCATTAACTCGAGCCGGACGCCGCTGTTCGATATACATGGTGTGTTACGAACACGTGACACAATAGTGTACATATTTAATGCGTTGAAAACTAGTAAATGCTCAGCTTGTTACGTAACTTGTTTTCAAAAGTGTCGGAAAATTTCTAACGAGAGCGTTCGAGCGAACAGCGGCTCGTACGTTGAAATGGCTTGTTTCTCTGGCTTCGTCTCCTGGGATTAATTAAAAGCGAAAACTGCTCTGAAGATGAAGAAAAGAACTAAATGTATTTTTAAAATTCGACATGCTTTTAGAAATAAATATATTTGTACACTTTATATGTTTTATAACTATTTGAGAACAATTATCTTTTAATAAAAAAAAATGTAGACTTTGTATACGGAAACACTCAATAACCTTTTTTTATTAAATTAGTCACATAAACCTTCATCTGTAATAGTGTTAGCTTAAACTGAATCTCGACTCCTTTTTCCGAATATATTTGAATTTGAAAGGTATATTTTCTAAAAACGTTTCCTTCAGGTATCTTTTTACAGAGAAAAGGTAAAGTTTCACAGAATTTTGGGAAAAAGAGTGCGGTGTGCTAATACGTTTAGCAAGTAATGGAGATTCTTTCTCTATGCAAATTCGTTGAGTGCACCGCCATCATTGACGTCACACTGCTTTAATTCCAAAAAGCGTAGGACGCTCAATAAGTTTGCAGTGACCAGCTGTGCCTCACCATAGTTACCACTTAGTGTAATTCTCCTCGATATTGCAATATCTTGTACATTATACGGGGAAAATTAATGAAATTCCTATCGTAGATCAGCCCGAATTGAAAATCATAGGTCGATAATTCCCCTAATGCTATGTCACGAGTTACGTTAATTTTCTTATTGGATATTATCATGGAAATTGCTTCGTAGTTTCGAAGAAGATAAACTGATATAATTATAAACTTCAAAAATAAAAATTTTACAGAAATATGTTAATCTTTGCATAAAAGTGAGGAGGATATTATACATGTGTATATATATATATACAGGGTGTCCACTGTATACCCAATAACGCGGTCAATCGATTAGGGCGTAATTCTGCCTGCCGGAAATGAAGAATCAAATGTTTTTGTATGTGAGCCTTCGCTGCGATTGTTAAAATGCAAATATTACGATCATACTGCGAATATTGCTGGATTTCTGGGAAATTTAGAAGTATAAAAATGCACGAAATGTGTAGAACTATATGTATTGAAATTATAGCATTCATTGTATTTAGTATTTCTTACCATTGTTTAATTATGTGTATTTATAAGAATATGAATTTGCATTAGTATTCATATTTCTAGTTCGGATTCAATCAATAATTTAGTAATTTAATAATTCAGTAATTCGATAATACAAGCATATAATAATACAATAGTTCAACTTTTATCCTTAAAAATATACTGTTACGTCGCGTGAAAAGGTCCGCGCGATGCGATGTGATGTCCTCCGTCGGCGGAGTATGACCGTCATTGTCCTGGACGGAATTCCGTTCATCCCGGCCCAGTGGATCTGGAGCAATTGGCTGATCCAAGACGTTGTGTAACGTCGAATCAGATGGTTGGGATGCTGACGCTGCGAACGTGGTTGTCCGATCGCGAGTAGTTGACACGTTGCGAGTGTCAAGCGGTGAGCTCCACGTGGTATGCGACGGGATCGACGTTGGAGTTGAAGCGACGATTTCCGTCGGCGGAGTATGACCGTTGTTGTCAGTTCTCTGGACATTATTAGATGGGTCACTGCTACACTTGGGTGTCGACGGGTTAGATGGTCGTTTGCCCTCCATGAGCTCCCTTATCCTATTGGCCTGGGAAATGTGAAGTTTGAGCGCTTCTAGTTGTTGGGCGAAATCAGCTTCCTCGAGTTCATATAACTCGTTTTGGATTGATTGAAATCGGTTCCAACCGTCCTGAAGTATAGCTTGAGATGATTCAAATATGCAATCTCTTGCATGCCTGACTGTTCATATCTATCGATGCGTTCCCTTACAATCGTTAACGTGCATTCGAACAGTTTATCGCGTTTTCGGCGTATGCTATTAACCTTTGACTTGGTCAGCATGATTCGTGATGTGGACCGACTTGCAACCTTCTCAAAGTTGATTACTCAGTTACGTTGGGACGCTGCCTGGGTGCGTGCCTCGATCAATGTGTATATTTCTTCGAAGGTGTTGCTCCTGACGTCACTGGCCTTGATGGAGTGATACACTTCCGCTGTTGG
Organism: Bombus terrestris; assembly: GCF_910591885.1. Classification (NCBI taxonomy): domain Eukaryota; kingdom Metazoa; phylum Arthropoda; class Insecta; order Hymenoptera; family Apidae; genus Bombus; species Bombus terrestris. Next base: position 9,392,316 of record NC_063275.1, read on the forward strand.
ATTCAAAGGGAACACGTGACACTGTGTGTGGTCACTTTACTTGACACTGGCACGTTATCCGGCTTGAAGGACCATGTAAATTCGACCAATCGCGGGGAGACGCAATCGCGAGGAAACACGTCAACGGGAGTCGTAAATTCCCGTTACGATTATAATAATCGACGCCGCGAGTAGATCGATCCCCTGATTTCCGTTAAGACAATAGGGGTGGTTGAAATAATATAACTCCGTGATTTGCAGTGTTATAATTATATATTTTCTCCAACAACTTCATATAATCACACACACTAGTAACGTCGCTGAATATGAGGATTGCCTTGATCTTGCTCAGATTCTGATTGCCAATCTGATAGATGAAGGTTCTCTTGTCGTAGTAGACGTAGCGATTGCATACTAGCATTACATACTAGCATTTTCTACAAAAGTAAAAGTAAAATTCGACGCACACAAGCAGATCACTACTTAATTCCATTCCTCGAACCGTATTTACAGTAACACGAATAACAAACGTTTATTTCGGGTCATTTCCGAAAGGTCATTAGTGAGATGTAATGGTCCGATCGGTTGAGGACCACTCGGAGAATTTAATCATTTCGAGAACTTATTATTTCTTTCAGACATCGATCGCACTCCCACCGCCAAGAGTGGGCTTGGTGCATGGAAGGACATGGACGATATCTAATGAGCATGCTAATAGCATTTTTTTGCGTTCAGTGGAAACCATTAAATATTCATATTTTTAGGACTATCTAGGCTTGAACTCTCCTGGACTTTTCCGAGTCTAATAAGGTCAACGTTTCGACCGTATGTCGTTTTGATAACTTAGCGACATTTTAGACGAATCCTTTCTTTATTCTTTAACATGTTGACTGCCACGCGTGTTTTCAAAGAAATCTCCGTCAGGCCACGCGTGCAGCAGTACCAAGCGTTCTCTGTTAGATGCTCCCTTCGATATTTTAGTAACGCGAGTCGCTCATGCGGTGGTCTTAAGAATGATCTTTCGTTTCGTTTATTCGCAACATTAAAACCACTAGCTGTTGTTGAATATAATGAAGGAAAGTGTGGTATAGATTATTCCGACCAAATGGTTTTTTATGCCACCATAATTAAAAAAGGAATCAAATGGTACAGAAAACTTGGCATTCGACTCCTTCTGGGAATTTCCGTTGTAAGCGCTTTGACGGTTTACAAAATTGCAACAAGGAAGAATATAAATGTTAGAATATTTAGACAATTATTAGTTGCAAAATTATTAGGGTTGTCTGAAAATACAAAAAATCCTTGTCCTCGACGGAGTCGACATAATATCGCCGTTCGGAAAAATGATTCTGGAAGAAGCATTAAACGCGCATGCAAACTATGTTATGCAAATAAAAGACGTGGAATGGAACGAACAAAGGTACAAAAGAATTTGAAGAAAACAACAACTTATTGTCTAAATTTTCCCGACCAACCTCAGTTATGTATAGAATGCTTTAAAGTTTTACATTCTAAATAATTTTTTAATAAACCATTTATTTTTACAAATAAAACATCCTTACTTGTCCTTGCTCTAGACCCATTTTAGATACTGCATTCGTAATAATAATGTGGATCAGAAAATTGCTACCGGCCCTCATATAACGCGATTGCAAAATTACTTTAAGTGATTTTATATATATGAGCCTCTCAGAAGCTAAACCGATCAATTGTACTGTCTGTTAATTTCATATTTACACTATATATGTACACAAATAATGTTCGATTCTGAAAAAAAAATTATGAAAAGAATATTATTAGTACAAATTTATTAGAAGAAGATGACATAAATAATAGTAAATACCAAAATAAATTTAGAAAATTATGTTTTCAACATCATGACTTTTCTACTTTATAGTTTACAAAGTTAATCAGTGTGGCTTCTAAACATATTTCCCATATATGATAGTAAATTTTAGAGGTGCAAATCATATTATTGTCTTAATCCTATTATTGTCAATCTCCACAGTATGGTATACGTAAGAAATGCCAGCTATTCTGATAAATACATCGTAAGTAGGTCTTGGATTCGAAAGTCTGAACGAAAACAGACGGGACCGGTAGATCGGTCAATGACAGTTTTCGAGCATGCACATATATTTGCATCAAAGATTAGTATATCGGGGGACTGGCAAAAGGATTGGCACATACAAGGTAAACAAATAAGACCAGTATTTTTAATTGATTTACCACGCTTGTCTCTCGTGCTTTGTCCTAAGTTCGACTTATTCGTGATATGCAAATATACTTATGCATTTTTCAATTGATTCGCAAATCTAGTTATGCACTAATTTTTATACGATAATAAAACTGTACGCACAATGTTGCAGTTATTTCTGTACAAAATTAATAATGTTATTTCAAAAATGAAATTTTATTTAGTTTTCATGCTGTAGGTTCCATATTACACGAAATTCGTACAACCCAAAACGAATGCAACTTATCTCACCTCTTATAAGTGATCCTACTGTATTATTTTACTGCGATGAGTTAATCGATTAATTCGACTGTTGCATTTTTCTTTTTTTATTAAAAAGATTATTGAAAACAAAAATTTTGCTCAACAGAAACACTTGCTTCATATTTTCGTTACATATATTTAATATAAAATTTAATTTAAGATAAAACTTTGCTCATATTTGGGCGACTTGGAAACCCGGATTTTTTGGATATCTTTGTGACGTCATCAGTCTGCTGCACAGTCATGTACATGCATGGTATATATCAGACATCATATACGTACGTGATATTTACACGCGGTATGTCGTAGTTATATTGGCGAGTTAAGAAAGTGCGTAGCGCCGTTGCATGTTTGTGACATCACCGTTCTTCGGATATATTCGGTACACGGTTGGAAACGTTCGGTATATTAATTTTCAATTCCTTATATCTTTTCCATTTGTAATCGTTTTTAAGAAAAGAAATACGCGTCTAAAATATTTAACTGCTGAATTCATTTGCATAATTAATAAAAAATATACAACAATCGAATTATCCAAATTTTAATAATTTTTCGAAAAAGAAATCGGAAAATGATTAAAAAGTTGAAACTAGAAAACAGCATGTATGGTAAAATAAGTAAATACGACAAACATTTTACGATTACAAATTTTTTAATGTTACATATCGTCAGTTTGCTAAAATGGTGACTCATTTAAAAAATCGTCAATTTTTAGATATCTGTATATTAAATATTTACATTCGAAAGATATTTTAGTATTATATATGGTTATAATTTGTGTATTTTTTATCATTACAATTTTTCTAGTTCGATTGAATCCCTTTTGGTAATTATTATCATCGGTCAGTTGAAAAATCATCCATTTTGTCTAAAATTCTTTTTTTTCATTTTTTTACTAATATCATAATCATATTATTACTTCGACTTTGGGAATCACAGTTACTCACGTCGAAATATTTTTATTTCTATCTTCCCTCGATCTTTCCCATAAATTGTCCACAAGTATTTCTTTAATCTCATCAATTTCTTAACACCAGACTAACACTGTTTATGTATTTACGGAAAATGTAAAGCTATAAAAACGTGCACAACGTGGCAAACATGAAAAAGTATAGAATATGTAATCTAAGATATAATATCCGTTATAATATCTGGTGAGTTAGACAAGTCTGCTTAGCTTCCACTTGCATAAACAACCGTAATCTGATTATTACTGTGCATATTTCAAATGTTCAAAAAATTGAGTCAAATAAATTCTAAAAATATCTTCCATCTATTACTACTTGTACTGAATTATAATAATCGCTCTCGCTTGATGAAAGACGATATATCTCGTCGTGCATTTACAATGTATTAATATAATTCAAACGAAACTGCGAAATATCATATTTTTGCAAGGAAAGGATCATTAGCATTATTACATGTTAAGATTACATCTAACCGTAGATTCCCTTTAATGTATTGCGAAATGTATGATTTTATATAATTATATATGGTATTTCTATGATTTTACAAAATACGTATATGGTATAAATTGAATACGACTTCCGTATCATTTAACAATTTCCATAATAAACTAAGAGGAAGGAGGAAAAGATTTGATATTTACTGTTTTTCGCGAGATTCATCAGTACCTGAGAATATAATAATATTGGCTGGATGTCAGAGTTACGTCGGATCGGGTTTCATTTCGTTACTCGACACAGGTAGGTAGGAGTTTTACTGCCGATATAAACTCGATTTATGCCTGACTTCCTGCTCTGCGATGTGGATTGCGTGGCTAATCGATAAAGCAACTCCGCCAAACGCAGTTTCGAGAAGACGTCAATAGTAAAATTATAGTTCTTCAATATGCATGTATATCTATGTATATAAGCACTTACATCGCCCTTAATAAATATTAGAAGACTTACAGAAAGTAATTTTATGCTTAGGAATATTTAGAAAACTATTTAAGAATTACTATCTGATTAAAAATTTATACTGGCACTTACAAAAATATATTTGGGCATTTACCGAAGAAAATATTTTTGTCCGTGTATATGTATTATATAAAACATTCTGCAATTTCATTGGCGGTCGAATGAGACGCTATAAGTCCCGATTGTCATAATTATATTGGCAAAATTTGAAACCAGTCTAAAGATATGTACAGAGGTTGCAAAATATTTGTTACAAGCAAATAAAATACTAATAAAAATTAGTATATGTATATGTTCGTTAGAATTTTGGGAGCGTAATAATTCTTCGTTTAAATTAGCCATCGTGTTGCACAAGAGAGATTATATTTACATATGACTTTTACAAAGTTTAACCAATAATAAGTTTAACGAATGCTATTGTCAATGTTCTTGGGATCAATAACTGTTGAAGTGGTCACCACTTCTACGAAAACTCTACATCTGGTCTTTTTAGTTTTCTCAAGCGCTGAAGCCATCGACAGCATATAGACAAAAGACTAGCATGAAGGCAGACCATAAACAGTAGACAGGCGACGTTGGCTTCGGGGTTTCCAGTTATAAGGTAACACTGCTAGCGTGCGGATCGGGACCAGCTCAAATTGTATTCCTACTTATTATTACACTTCTCTATTAAATTAAATATATATATTTTGTACCTTACACTTTATCCACGCGTTTTATCTCTTTATACATCTAATAACGTCAACAATAACGAATCCACGGTCAACGGGAAAACTCTTTGTACAATGGAATATATTTTGTAGCACGCAGACACGTTAGCTCAGACGCTGGGTTACTTTCAGACTGACTGCCTAGACGATAGCAGTAAACTCTCCAAGGTGATCAGAAGAATAAAAGACTGATACGGTCACATTTGTCAATTACATATTGATCGGGGATATCAACAAAATTCCAGGCGCCGTAGGCAGATCCGCGTAAAACCGATATTGCTCCTGGCCGGGGCTTGTTTGTTAATACAGCGTGTGTCCCACAATACTGGCAATTCTCTGTTAGGTAAAACGTTTATCCTCTGACCGTGGCTACGTTCGGCGACCAGTTATGTCATCTCGAGCCCAAGTATTGAGGATCTTCCCAAAGAAAGGCCCGATGTCCCTAATCTCCGACATATAATATGAATAGTCGTTTTACTCATATAATTAGTATTAATGATTGTGTAACGACACATGATTTAGAGGGCAAATCAAATCATGTTGTTCTGTCCCGGAGTATCAAGACCGTTAGAATACAAGTAATGTAAACTTCGGACAAAACAATGTCGCCGCTACAGGCAACCGTCGGGTTAAAACAAATTCGAATTTTCCGACTCTCCCCCGACCAGTATAAATAAACAGACACGTCCGCGGACGACTAGAATATAGTACAGTATCGGGCGAGTATTCACAGAAATCAACAGCGCTAACGGGTATCTCCGCAATACTTATATCAAGTGTATGTATGTCTATTTAATTATTCGAAATACATATAACGAGCTGTGACAGCAATAATTTGCTCTCATTATTTCGTACTATCCATAAGCGGTTAAACCTCTACAATGGTATACTGAATATCAAAGCTCATTAATAAGATGGCCAATTGACCATTTCAATGCTTTTGTGATCTCTGCGAAATATATTGGATATCCTGTAATTCTTATATACAGTGATTCGCATTAATATTCGGACACTATGATATACGAAATATTATCGCTGCTTACTGTTCTTACAGTAACGTTAACGAAATAAATGTGGTATCATGTATTAAACAGTGGTAGTTGAGAAAATATAGTTTTTATTTATTTGATACGCCTATATTTTTAAATAATATTGCATAAGTGAAATAATGTACAAATTTCACGTCATAAAAATATTCGGACACGTTATTTCCTTCACAGTGAATTCGCTTAATAAATCTTAATAAACTCGCTGTCTACGTTATTTGGATGATAGTTTACAAACATTGTTTCACTGCGTCATCAAAAAAGCTTAGTTTCGTCTGATATTTCATTTCAGCACATAGGAAGGTCAGTGAAAATGGGACGTAAAACAAAAAATATCTCTTTTGATATTCGTCAACTAGTAATTTACATAGAAAGACACAATGTTGGAAAGCATATTATCTCAATTCCAAATAAAGGACGTCCAAAGTTACTTGATACACGAGATAGAGAAAAATTGTTTGTAAAGTAAAAAAGGATCCTGAATTAAGTGCTACTAAATTGACCAACGAATTATTTGAAGGATTTGGGAAAAATGTGTATTCGGACGCAATGGTTGTACTGAAAAATCATGGATACAATGGCAGAATAGCTCGATAAAATCCGTATATAAACGAGAAGAATAGAAGGAAGAGATTGATTTACGTTAAAGAATTTGTTTTGGATGATCAAACATAATGGAGCAATGTAATATTCGCAAATGAAAGCAAACTTAATGTTTTCGGATCAAACGGGCGTAAAATGGTTTGACGTAAACGAAATAGGAAAATATAAATAAAAAATTTGAAATCGACAATAAAACATGGTTATGGAACTGTAATGATTATGGGATTATGTTTCAATGGTAGGTGTAAATGAATTAATTCTCATCGATGACATTCTAAAAGAATACAAATATTTTAATATTTTAAAACAGAATTTATGGGACCAATAAAATCGTATTATTCGAAAAATACCTATATATGTATTGCATAATAGTGGAATTAAAACAATTTAACAGGAAAACAGAATTGTAATACACAGCAATATATAACAAAATTATTTCTAATATGCCAAAACGATTACACGAAGTTATTTCAACAAAATGATTTTCCAACAAAGTATTAATATTCATTATAATATCTTTTTAATAAGCATATTTCATACGAAATTAATGTAATTTGTTACGTGAATATTTTTGCGACATAAAATTTACACGTTATTTCATCTATGCATTATTATTTAAAAACCTATGTGTATTGTAGTATCAGGGAAATTTAGGTATAAATTTTTCCTGATACTATTTATAATTTGTAATTTATTTACAATAAATTAGTTATACAGATATTAATTAGACAGAAAACGATGATTGTTTAATTTAGAACTAAATGTAACTATCTTACTCCAATTCGACCACTCACGCAACTGAACAACGCTAACAACTCAATCTCTCAGCTACGCTAGTAACTCACGCAACTCCATAACGCTAACAACTCTACTCTCAACAACGCTAACAACTCTATTCTTCGACTCCTCGATTAACTCTGACCTCTCGACTCACTCTCACTTCTCGATCAACCGTTCAACGCTTCTCGATCAACAACTCTTTAAATTCAAATCGTCCCCCTCCATTAGCGTTATTTTTTCCTCTCTCTCTAATCCCATCCTGTTAACGCTCCGCAAGAACTAGGTGACTTTAGTCACATAGGCTTTTTTCCCTATATAAACTAACAACCGAAGGACAGACGACATTGTTTTGATCGATTTCTAATCAGGCTTCTTCCTCACGATACTACAGTATTAAATATTATCTTCTTAATATTATTGTAAATAAATATAAGAGCGATAATATTTCGTACATTATAGTGTCCGAATATTGTACGATTCACTGCATGTACATTCTGATAATTTGCTGGTCAAGTCTCATAATAATAACAATAAAATTTTAAAATGTACCGTATAATACGCATAATATTTGTACCGGCATTCGACAGTAAACTTTCCAACGGTTTCTGTCCCGTAGTCCGCTACACGAAGATCCTATCCTTCGGATAAGATGATTGCCAGATGTCGAAACATCTTCACAGCATATTTTTCTAATTAGCCTACCCGCTATAAAACTTAGGATTTCTTTAGCCAAGGTCCTTCAAACGAACAAATAGTCTTTGTTCTAGCATTCGTTCACGAACCTAGAGATTAACCGACAGCAATGCCCATTTCCCTCACCTTCCGAACCAAGGTTTTCCTTTGAATGCGATGACCTGGTATTCTTAGACACAACCCACCATAGCTTTCCTCTCTAGCACCATCGTGACGGAAAGTCAGTCGGTAGTCGGTAGTCGGTAGTTGGTAGTTGGTAGTTGATAGTTGGTAGTTAGCAGATGGACACCACGCACTAGAGTTCCTCGACGCATCTTGGCAATCATCATCCGAATTCGTTCCGGGCACTCTGCTGAATTGTTATGGTAAGTATCGTCTAGAAGTCTAACTTGTAACCGCGAACCGCTAATTGTAATCGCAAGCTCTCCGCAAAGTCTACATCGAGATTATTTGTTAATAATTATATTATTAACTACACTCTAGTTTTCTTCAGTACCTATCACGGACTGTTCACCTCAAATTGATGGCACCAATGTGATATACAATGAAAGAGGTGATCGTGATAATGCTACCGAAACTTCAATCACCGCGAATCTAAGAGTATTCGGAGAGGGTAGTACCGAGGGAGCCGAAAGCATGACGACCATGTACGACAGCATGAGAAAGCGAAAGCTGAAAGCTCAACTCCGCCGTAATCTAGAAAATCTTGCCATCCCCTCGACTGCAGATGACGTCATCGTCAGGAATAACCAATTACCGAGTCATATGCAGCATGTCTTGGCCGCCATGCAGGACAAGAATGCCGAAAAGCGAACTCCGATCGCCGATAGTATACACAAGATCTCCCCGAACCCAAGACGGATTTTCGCGAACAGCACAGACCAAGTAACTGATCCATCTGCACAAAACGCCAACGTGTTGAACGAACAGATGGCCCAAATACAAGCGCAAATAAGTGCCCTGAGTCTCGGTAAGACTGGCCGTGGGCGAAGACGAAACAGGAGTCATCGTAAATCGACTTTTAGAAACCAACTAAAGCAGCGCGGAGTTTGTTACTACCACGCAACATTTCAAGAACACGCGAAGAAGTGTCGTTTCCCGTGCACCTGGAAAATGGAACTAACCGCCCGTAAAGGCGACAAGTGTGACAGCAACCATACGCAAATCCACGACGTTCCACACTACCTGATAATGTACCCTTAGATTTTGACCTGACCTTTGCACCTGGCCTAACACTAAATTCTCCCTACTACGTAGGGCACTGAGGATTCTCTCCTTCATCCTCAACTCCTACAAACTCAACATACAAAAGCTGCGAGCATTCGACCACGAGACTAATCTTGAATACAGTCTTGGCCTTGATTTGAACAACTATTTTAATACTTCGTAACTTCGCTACTTCATTGTGACATTATACTTAATCACTTTTGTGAATGAAAGTATATAAAAATATAAAAGAACAGTCAAATTACGCCATTGCTCAGCTCTTCCTTTTTTATCACGAATTTGACACATGCGACGACGGCCTAGTATCCAGCCACATATTCGTAATGGACAGGTACTCAGGTCCACCATCGGCATAGATTTCCTGAGCTACTATATATTGCTTAATACATGGATTGAAACAAAGGACTCCTCAACGCGACAACCCAATTGTCATCAATGGCATACGCTACCACGGCCGACGAAGTATCAATAAAAAACATAATCGGCGAAACAGTTTACCATCAACTTCTGGCGGAATTTTCAGACCTAACTCGTCCACTGGTTTTCAGTCAAGAGGAAACTCGACACGGTGTGGTACATCACACCGAAACAGCAAACCCCACCGCTTCGCACTTGATCGACTTCAACAGGTTAAGGCGGAGTTTGAAATGATGATCGACCAAGGCATGCTGCGAAAAGCCCATCGGCATCACCCCTGCACGTCGTTCTGAAGAAGGACGGATACCTGCGACCATGTTTTTTTTTATATTTATTTCTTCAAATTCACAATTTGTCCAATTCGGACATTTGGTAAAATTTTTTAACAGTTATATTAACATGTTAGTGGCTACCCCCAGCGGGGTACCATCCTCGCGTTTGCTAGGTTACCAGGTATGTAAATATGAAACTGGAATTTTTGTATAGAAAATACACGTTTATTGTATGAAAATGATTAAAAATATTTTATTTGAAGTATTGCCCATCGCTAGCTATACATTTTTCCCACCTGTCTGGCAATTGGTGGATGCCACGCCATAAAAACTGTCGCTCTTTTGAGGCAAACCAGTCATCGAGCCATTTTCGTACATTTTCGTAAGAAGTGAAGTGCTGGTCAGAAAGTGCGTGTCCCATCCATGCAAATAAATAGTAATCGGACGGAGCCAAGTCTGGTGAGTAAGCCGCGTGCGAAAGTATTTCCCAACTGAACGCTTCGATCGTTTCCTTGATCGGTTTTGCTGTATGTGATGGTGCATTATCATGAAGCAAAATTACTTTGTGTTGCCTTTTTTGATATTCTGGTCGTTTTTCACGCAAAGCTTGATTCAAGTCGATCATTTGTTGTCGGTAGCGCTCAGTATTAACGGTTTCGCCAGGTTTTAACAGCTCATAATAGATCACACTCTTTTGATCCACGTTCTTCGTTCCTCACGTCAAAATTGTCACTTCTGAATTTTTTAAACCACTCAATGCACTGTGATTTACCAAGAGCATTCTCACCGTAAGCTTCGACAAGCATTCGATGCGATTCTGCAGCAGCTTTCTTTAAATGGTAACAGAAAATCAATGCTGTCCGCAAATCGTAGTTTCTAGGCACAAAATTCGACATATTCAACGCTATTACAAACTATTCTGTTGTATGAAACTTGTATTGTTCTGAGTCGAAAATGTTTGTGAGATGTCAACAAAGACTTTTGGCATCAATGACGCAGTTAAGTGATAATTATATTATCAGCTACGGCCATCTATAGGCAAATTCCGGTTTCAATTTTACAGACCTGATATATCCTTTGTGAGGTCTGCTGGGTACTTCCTTTTTAGCCTTCTGTCCATGTTTAAGGTGTTGAACGTTACCGTAACTAGCCGGTTTGGGTGTGTTGCTATTCTTGATTTGCATTTCTCGGAGTATCTGCTAATTTCTTCCTTGACCGTTAGGATTCCCAGGTCCCTCCGTATATCCACATTTCTAACTTACTATGGTGCGTTTTCTATCGTTTTAAGAATTTTAGCTTGCATTGTCTCTATTTTGTTTATATAGCTCATTGCTGCTGTCCCTCATAGTGATATTCCGTATCTCCAGATTGGTTTTATGATCGTTTTATATATTTTTAATTTATTTTCTGTGCTTAATTTGGATTTCTGACTTGTTAGCCAATGCATTTGTCTCCTTGTTGTCTGTATTTTGTCTATTATTCATTTATTTAGTATGCTGTTTCCATGTGAGTTGTGTATCTACGTGGAGTCCTAGGTATTTGACTTGCTTTGTTTGTGTTATATGTGTTATATTACCTTGAAGAAAATTACTCGAAATGACCAGATCCAACTTCAATAGAAGCGCGAATGCACCGCGTCATAGACTGTCGAGTTTGTTCGAATAATTTGCACGGATTTATCGGCATCTTTGTTCATCACTATGAACATACATCACATCATTATGAACAAGAGATTTTAAATGATTCCATTAACTAATAATCGATTGGATTATGGAAATAAGACCAACACGACCTTATCCATTTGTTAAAAAAATCGTTGATCTAAAGTAATGTTTAGCATCATAAAATAAGTTGTAACTCGAAAAAAAGGTCTTTTATTTATTTATTTTTTATTTTATTTATTAAGAATTTTTATTTATTTATTAACTGTGTCCTTCGACCGTTATTTTAATCAATATCTGGCATTCGTTCTACATATATGTAAGACTATACGTTCTCTGAGAGGTCCGCAATTAACTTTTACCGACCGCCTTTTTTCGGAATAAACGGTACAATAGGATAAGAGACTCTTAGTCGATGTCGAAAATAAAATTAATAAGGTGGACCTTGTTAAGGAACGTTCTTACCTACTGTACCTTAAACTGCTTCGAAAATATTGAACCACTTTATCGGTGCTCTTTACTCTACCTGTCGATACGAACCAATAGCTATTTAATTCCCGACAAAACACTTTAAACGGGTTTTTATCAGCTACTTTAAAAGAGATATCGTATGTCACGCCTTTCCTTTCTGTTCGCAAAGTTCGAACTACGATGTAAATTTACCGAAGACTTTAAACGTTAAAGTTATTAGCTGACCGGAAAGTTCGTGCCAATTTACGCTAGGTGTCATTGAAACAGATCTGAATGTATTAGAATGATTGAAAACAAATGACATGTGTACATATTCTAAAAAGTGATATTTCAGGCATCTTTTGAAACAAATTTCGTTAGGATACATTAATTTCTGTTAGTTTTATACCTTCTTAAATATAAAAGGAAACAATGTACACTATAAGTATTTGATGCTTTTCCTTTACCGGAAAAGCAAAAATGCCACGCATGTGGCAAACAAAATGTGCGCTGTTTGGTAACGGTATTATAAACGAAAGAACTGTGCGGAAGTGGTTTGCTAAGTTTGAAGCTGGTGATACCAGCCTTGAAGATCAAGAATGCCCTGGTAGGCTCTCCCCCACTGATGAAAATCAAATCAAAACACCGATTCAGAATAACCCACGCTACACGACACATGAATTAGTAGAAATGTTAAAAATATCAAAATCCTCCATCCACGGGCATTTTGTGAAACTTGGCTATATAAACCGTTTTGACGTCTGGCTTCACACGATTTAATGGAAAAAAAATCTGATAAATCGCAATTCCATTTGCGATTCATTCTATAAACGCAACGAAGAGACACCATTTTTGAAGCAAGTGGTGACGGCGGATAAAAAATGGATTATTTATAACAATGTTGAGCGGAAAAGATCTTGCGAAAGTGGAATGAATTACCTTTAGCCACTCCAAAAGCTGATCTTCATCCGAAGAAAGCCATGCTCGGTGTCTGTTGGAACTGGAAAAGAATGCTATATCATAAGCTTCTACCAAACAACCAGGAGATAAATTCGAACAAGTATTGCTCGCAATTAGCCGAATTAAAGACAGCAATTGAACAAAAATGTCCAGAACTAGCTAATCGGAAGTGCGTCATGTTTCATAAGGACAATGCGCGGCGTCATGTATCTTTGATTACTCGACAAAAAGCGTTGAAGCTTGGTTGGCATGTGCTATCCCACCCACCGTATTCACCAGACGTTGCACCCTCAGATTTTCACCTATTTAGGTCATTACAAAATTCTCTTAATGGCGAAAACTTTAACTCTTTGGTCGACATAGAAAATCACATTGAAAAGTTTTTCGCCGAAAACCCTGCAAGGATGGAATTGTAGCGGCACTCGATAACAAATACCGCTACTCGACACTAACTGAGCAATGGACACGGTAGCGAAGTGAACACCCCTCCCCACCCCTGCCAGTCCATCTTCTCCCATCCCCTCCCTAATAGGCTAGCGAACTGTCCTGTTTTTGCGTCCAGGCTGACAGGACATAAATTAAAATATCGTACATAAGCACAGCGCAACAGCGGCTTAAATTTAAGTTACAATAATAATCTTAAAAAAAAAAATGTAATAATGCATGGCTACGTCGTACCGTCGCGTATCGATACTTTTGCCTGTACCACCCTACAATTAGAGTTCAGCGTTTATTCTGGAAAAAAAACATGTAAAAAAATATGTAAAAAACCTGGAATTAATAAACAAAGATTAAAAAGAAAAAAAAACATGGTAGCGAAGTGGTTAGAGCTCTAGGTTTCGAGCGTTCGGGTTCGATTCCCGGCGCCCGTGATCCTATTTTTCTTCCACGCATCAAAATAGAAGAATAATTAGCAGTACCCCAGCAGCGACATTTACAGCCGGCAACTACTACTATCACGGACAACATATACCATCTCTACGGAATATTCGAATTACGTGAAAGATGGAGAAAGGTGTGAAACAGAATGGCATCTACATGTCGGGTTCACATTATGATTAGGATTAGGAGCGTGTAACGAATCTTCATTTGGATTAGACATTGCTGTTATGCAATAGAGAAGATATTTACTTGTACAAATATGATTATTACTACAAGTGTGGATATTACAAAATTGACAAGTAACCGCGCTGATTAGTCACTAATGACAATGGTCAACGGGATAACAAATGTACTTTCTTCCAAAGTCTAAGTCGGACTCGACTTATTTGTCTACAGTATGAGAATACTCAATGAGTATAATAGCAATTAACAAAATAACGATTAACGAAAGGATCGATTTATGGAAACTTTAGAGATAGTCCATTGTAAGAAATAGAAATAGCAACTGAAAAATAAATTATATTTTTGTCCAAAAATTTTTATTCCTAGTTAATATTAATGTTTGTGAAATAGTTCAAAGAGTAAATGATCATATGAAAACGAAGTTGTTATAGATTATTCGAAAAACTGAATTATCTTATTTTAGATAAGGTTCCACTACATATGATTTATTTTATCAAGACATTACTTGTGTACTATTTTTAGTAAATACTGAACTCCTCGTTGAAAACAGGCGATAATCTTGTCATTAATTTAAAATACAATAGTAAGTAACGATATTTGTACGATTGGATCCAAGAAAGCATAATCGTGTCATCATTGCGTGAATAGAACATATGGTAAAATTCGATTATAAATAACATTTCAAAACGCATATATATTAGCGTTTTCATAATAAACTATATATCTTTTCTTAGATTCTATTTTGTTATACGTATTTATACATTAAAATATTTAGATATTTTTCTTGCCTATTTCTTTTATTATCTTACCTATTTTATATTATCAAGATCTATACTACTAATAAATAAATTTCTATTTCACAAAGAATTAGAAAATCCTTTTTTTTACACATTTATTAAACTCTATAACATGTGAAATGGGAGTATCTATGCTGCAATCTAATACCCCTGCTGCAAAATTTTAAAAAAGTTATTTATATATTTATATATATTTTTCGATGTTTTTAATTTTTTGCTTATGGGTTAATGTGTATTTAATATATAAAATTCATGAAACACAAGTTAAAAAAATTAAGTATATATAAAGTATATATAAAGTATATATAAAGTATATATATTAAGTATATATAAGTATTAAGTATATATAATATTAAATTTATTATAAATTTATTATTCTATTAAAAGAAATAAAAAGAAACCAAAACGAAACAGTAATTCCTCCAGAAATTCCTACTGCAAAAAAAGAGGTATAATATTTACACTAGTAGTCCAACCTGCTATATTTCATAATACACATAAACACTTTATTCTATCATACTTGCCCCTTTGCGGAATTTAGTTCCATTACCTTATTTAAAATTAACGTCCCGTCTCATAGCTGCATTTCATTATGTGTGGTGAATGCATAAAGACGAGAGGAAACCTTGAAGTGAGAATAATTGAGCTAGAAAGGCAGTTAAATAAGTTAGAATATAGAATTACTATAAAATACACAGTACACGTAGTACTAAAGACCTATCGAATGCTTTCTGCAATAATACCTACAAATTTATTATTATAAAAATGCTATTGTACATATATACACTCCCACTTAAAAGTCTTAGGATAATTATTGTTTTTGCTTTAAAGCTGGGAAAAGTAGGTATAGTTAAAGAATGTAGTCGTTTAACTCGATATTACATCAGATACTGAATAATCCACCTTATGTACTGAAGTTTTATTTGAAGAAAGGTATCTTAAGACTTTTGAACAGTAGTGTATGTATATTTTTATCACATGAAAGCTTGCCAGAAGATATGATTCTTTGATGGTTTCTTTCTTTTTAGTTTCTTAGTTTATCGAAATCAAACAAACAAAACAAATAAAAAAAACAAATAAAAATGATCGTTGAAACATTTTTGTAATTACGTATGAACATATGTATGTAAGATAGAATGATATGTAATACCAAATGTTCTTCTTACTGGTATTTTAATATTATACACAAACTATAAAAACTATAATAATAACTTCAATAACATTTTTAAATGAAATCAAAAGATTTAGTTTCGTTAGAATAATTAATTACGGAATGCTTGTAAATCATAACTAGATAATCGAATTCAGTTGATACGTTTGTCATTCTTATTTCTAAGTTTCTAATCTGCCGTGCTTGAGTAACGAAACGACGAATTCATATTTCCAACTACTCGCCAGAGTTATTCTTAATATCCGTTATTACATGAATAATAATTTATTCATGGAAAATAAAGAAATTCGATAAAATGTAAAAATCAAGTGAAAAGATTAATCTATTCAATCTATTGCAATGATTAATCACAGAAAAAGAATTTACATTATTTTTTTAACAGTTCCATTTTCTCTCATGCCTCCATCCATCTAAAGAGATTTTTACAACTAGGAATCCTATCACAAAATACCAGTGTTCCACGCAATGAGCGCATTAAATTCACATTAATCACTCGTTCTGGAGCTATACAATAACTCACCAAAGTATTTTTATACTTATAAAAACCTTTTCTGAATATATATTTTATATATGTCGAGTTCTCATTAGAGTTAGGGTCGTATAACGAATCTTCATTTGAATTAACCATCGTCGTACAAAGAAATAATATTTACTGGTATAAATATGGTTATTACAGAATTTGACAAATAACCGTGGTGATTAGACACCCGAGATACTAATAACAATGGTCTTAGGTTCGATAACGAATCCACGGTCAAAGCTCTTTGTTAAAACGTAGAGTATATTTTGAAACACTAAAAGATACAAAAACGTTCGCTAGGATGCTCGGTATTAACTGATCGTAAAGACGATGTGTAGCTCTCTGAGGAGATCGCACAAAGAAAAGACTGATGAAACTCTCCTCTCCTTACCTTACGTTCGTTCGTTTTATATTGGTCGAGGGGTACCGACAAAATTCCAATCGCCTTTGTTAGACAATTCCTAATCGGCTGATTAAGGCGCTTCGTCTCCGCCGCAATTTGCTGATCTGTTCAGCGTGAGCCATTTTTAGTTTAATAGATTGAACGATCTTACTTTAAAGAACTGGACGTTGGTCCGGGTATCGGTTGCTACTCCTTACTGTGCGGCGTGGGCTCGCGTATATGGTTAGCGAGGGAGGAGTTCCTTTCCGATGACTGCTCCTTTGATTAGGTGATTAAATCGATGGAATTTGGATTGCACGTGACACTGTATGGTCACTGGTAAGTGCACTTTTCAATGGCACGTGATCCGGCTCGAAGGACCATGTACTTTCGATCTTTCGCGGGGAGATGCGATCGCGAGGAAGCGCGTCAACGGGAGTAGTAAATTCCCGTTACGATTATAAGAATCGATACTACGAACAAATCGATCCCCTTATTTCTCGTGGGATAATAGGGGTGATTGATGGGGTATAACGATATATTGATGTGTCCTACGATATTGATATTCTGTGGCAAAACCACATATGGCTTGATTTGTCCTCGAGCCTATGTGCCGCTACAACTATATTTTTAAGGAGAGCTATACAACTACTCCATACTCTATTAAGTAAAACCGTCCATCCCGTGACCGTGGCTACTTTTAGCGACCAGTTGTATCATCTCGAGTCCAAGCCCACTGTCATAAATCCGAAAAACCGGAAGTGTTTTCCAAAGAATTCCAAAGGGAAGGCCCTGGTGTCCTTTCATCTCCGAAATATACCAGGTATGTAAATATGAATTTTTGCATAGAAAATACACGTTTATTGTATGAAAATGATTAAAAATATTTTATTCGAAGTATTGCCCGTCGCTAGCTATACATTTTTCCCACCTGTCTGACAATTGGTGGATGCCACGTCAAAAAAACTGTCGCTCTTTTGAGGCAAACCAGTCATCGAGCCATTTTCGTACATTTTCGTAAGAAGCGAAGTGCTGGTCAGAAAGTGCGTGTCCCATCGATGCAAATAAATAGTAATCGGACAGAGCCAAGTCTGGTGAGTAATCCGCGTGCAAAAGTATTTCCCAACTGAACGCTTCAATCGTTTCCTTGATCGGTTTTGCTGTATATGATGGTGCATTATCATGAAGCAAAATTACTTTGTGTTGCCTTTTTTGATATTCTGGTCGTTTTTCACGCAAAGCTTGATTCAAATCGATCATTTGTTGTCGGTAGCGCTCAGTATTAACGGTTTCGCCAGGTTTTAACAGCTCATAATAGATCACACCCTTCTGATCCACGTTCTTCATTCCTCACGTCAAAATTGCCACGTCTGAATTTTTTAAACCACTCAAAGCACTGTGATTTACCAAGAGCATGCTCACCGTAAGCTTCGACAAGCATTCGATGCGATTCTGCAGCAGTTTTCTTCAAATGGTAACAGAAAATTAATGCTGTTCGCAAATCGTATTTTCCAGGCACAAAATTCGACATGTTTAACGTTATTACAAGCTATGCTGTTGTATAAAACTTGTATTGTTCTGAGTCGAAAATGTTTGTGAGATGTCAACAAAGACTTTTGGCATCAATGACGCAGTTAAGTGATAACTACATTATCAACTAGGGCCATCTATAGGCAAATTCTGGTTAAAAGATTTTGTATAAGACATATGATATGATTATAATCACATTGATAAAGTTCGAAACAGATCCGAATATGTAGATACGTAGAAGCTATGAAATATTTATTGCAGACAAAACTTCACAAAAGCCGTAAAATTATTCAAATGGCCAAATATCCATTAAAATTCTTAACTGTTGGTGGAACTGCTTTAACCCCTTAGTTGAATTATCTTTTAACTTTTACATAATTTAAAGATTGGTTTCTAAATTTCATCATTATAATCGTGATAGGTGTATCCTATTACAGTGCTAATGAAAAGTAGATTCGAAAATTTGCTATCTAAATATATCTGAAACAACAAATTTTCAGGCATATGCATGAAGACATGCTATGAAACTTAAAAGGAAAAGTAGAGATTATATATATAATTATATATAATATACATAATACATATATACTGGATTTAAATATTATGTGTGTCCTGATATAAATAAAGTCAAAAAATTAAATTAAAAATTAGAAAGCCGTGTAAAAAACTGGTATTTTAATTATTTTTACCTTATCATCTAATAATCGTCAAAATATTGAATAAATTTAATTTGTATTAATAGTTTTTCATCCTTCAATTGATAAGTTGCGAAACCTTTTATTTCGTTAAATATATTTTTAAAATGAAGTCTGGTACGCAATAATGTTAAACACAAAAGTTACCCTACTTTCCCCGTACAATAAGAATCTGTAGAAAATAGTTTTGTAATAATTTTTGTATTTAACACTTTTCTCGAAAATACGTTTTTTTCAAGGCATTTAAGGGAGAAACTTTCAAATAAATACACTGTATATTATATTCAGAAAAATGACAAATGTTGAAATATTATAAATGTTCAAATATTTTCATGGATCATTGTATATATTATTTTCTTCTCCGTTCCAATGTATATTTCCTCGGTAATTCAACGTACTGTTCACGAAAGATAAAAAATGCAAATCCATCTTCGCAATACGAAGCACAATACGATCGTATTATCAAATTCTCACAATACCTGCTTAACGGATTATCGTCTCCCAAATCGTCATCGACAGTTACCTATGTGGTAAACGCGATTTCACGGAGTTTACGCATGTGCCTTACCAAATTGATTCCATTAAATCCAGCCCGATTGCTGACAGTGCAATTTAGGAACGAGCAAAGTGATAGTTGCCATATTATAACTCACTACATTATGGTCTTGTAATTTATTTAGAGCGCTGGGAGAGCTCTCCCTACAAAAATGCAACGTCTTTCCACTCGAATTGCGCATTTTTACAGTACCTGATAATTATTATTCAGCTCTATTTTGTGTGTATTTTGTTTATGTGTAAAATTATGTTTCGTGTAAAGTCTATAACTGGAAGTCATCATGTTTACGAACCTGAAAGTTTTCTTTAATGGATCAGTGTATTTAGTAATAATTTAGACGACATAAAAGGAGAATGTTAAAAAATGGGCATTTTTTGGACCTCCTTGCAAAAGAAAAATTCTTGCAAAATATTGAAGAGCATTTTTTCAGGAAGAGAAAATGTTACTTGCATTGATTTTTTATGCATCCAATAATGATCTCAAAAATTTATAAGTTTTTGATAATAAATTGTAATTGATTAGCTTGTTCGTCTGAAGAGGATAAAGATTAAGTGTATCGTATGGGTAAGCACAATTGCTATCACGTTTCGCATTGGACTGATATTTTTCAATTTTCCTATCACTTATCGCATAAACATTAAGAACAAATTTGTTTTCCTAAACAAATACTCTTCAGAGTCCTGCAAGAAATTTTCGTTTGCAAAAATGATCCAAAAATGATAATTTTTAACGCCCTCTTTTGTTATTTATATCGTAAAGAGTATCAAAGAGATTTGTCTTACCACAACAAAGACATCGAGCAGATAGCAGTGTCATTTGTTGCATCCACTAGATTTATATCTAGAGAAGCAGATTTACGTCACATTTTAGCTAATAAGAAACATAATCGACATAATCAGAGAAGCAAAAGTTTCGTGTCTTCCCAAAAAATAAATATTGCTTACAAATTAAATGACTTAAAGTGTCCTGTATTGAAGTAACATATATTGATAAAAAGTGCGTAGAATCGAATTTATAAGTGAAATTATTTGATCATTGATATTTTCAAATATAAGTTAAAGTTTCCGAAACTATGTGTATCGTTATATTGGTCCCACATAAGGGTCCTCCATTCACACATTAATATTATTTCATTTTGCATTTTTGTTATAATCATACAGATATGCCTAGGTTAAATATTTTTCCGAAATCCAGGTCTCAAAGAAAATTATGATTTTATAAGCTAAGAGAAAGAAATGGATAAAAGGTCGTATGGAAACGACGATATCAGCTTGTCTATAACAGGCAGATGATGAGCGCACCTTGTGTAAAATATCTGCATATGTGGTCTTAATTCCGATAGCCAGGGACTGCATTTGGCTGGCTAAAATGAATTTAATTATCGAGTCTCTTAGCGTATAATCAAAACAATTTCTTGATGAGAAAAAGTGGACTTAATTAAAGTCAGCACGGTTAGCTTGTTGCTTTTTGTTTGCGATTCTTTCGTATCGTTTACCATGGACTATAAAATAGAAGGCGATGAAGCGTAATAAATTTTATTTTATGCGAGATACGCACAAATGTGTAGAATTTAATGAATATTTTTTGTAATTCAATCTTCTATAAGACCATTTATGATCCAAGTGAAGTTTTATTCTCGAATTGCTTCAAAAAAGGTTTTTCTCTCCATTCATATTCATTATACTTGATTTAATATATTTGGTAATAATATTAAAATATATTTTAATAATATATTTTTTATACCGATTTTAAAAGATTTGATTTAATGAAAGATTGTACAATATACTAGTGACATTAATATATATGTCGGGTTAGCGTTAGGTTTATGGGCGTGTAACGAATCTTCATTCGGACTAGCCATCGTTGTTGTACAATAGAGATTATATTTACTGGTATAATTATTGGTTTTTATAAAGTTTGACAAATAACCGTAGTGATTAAATCCTTGAGATGTTAGTGACAATGTTCTTAGGTTCAATAACGAATCCACGGTCAACAGGGTAACTCTTTGTTAAACGTACAATATATTTTGAAGCACAAAGTAACGTTTGCTGTGACGCTCGGTATAATAATGCACGTAAAGACGATGTGCAAACTCTCCAAGGTGATCGCAAGAATAAAAGACTGATGGGAATTTTCCTCTCCTTACGATCGCGTTTGT
This sequence comes from Bombus terrestris, assembly GCF_910591885.1. NCBI lineage: Eukaryota > Metazoa > Arthropoda > Insecta > Hymenoptera > Apidae > Bombus > Bombus terrestris. Next base: position 9,414,413 of record NC_063275.1, read on the forward strand.
TCGTTGTATATTACCTGGGGATATCAACAAAATTCCAGCCGCCGTTGCTAGGCAGACCCGCGTAGAGTTAACATTGCTCTTGCCCGGGGTTCGATTGTTAATACAACGCGTGTCCCACAATATTGGCACTTCTCTGTTAGGTAAAAACGTTCATCCCGTGACCGTAGCTACGTTCGGCGACCAGTTGTATCACCTCGAGCCCAAGCCCACCGTCACGAATCTCGGGCAAACATAATAGGATTGAATCGTAACAACTATTTCTAAGTTTTATCATTTAAGTACAACTATAATAAATAGTCCAGACTAAAGTATTAGGGATCTTCCTAAAAATTCCAAAAGAAAGGCCCCGATGTCCCCTCATCTCCGACATATATATTGTAGAATTCTTCTAAGCTTTTTGAAGACATAGAACAGTGTAAAATTAGGCTCAAATATAAATGGTTCAGTTTATCTATTGAGCATGACAAAATATATTTGTACACCTGTGAAGGATTAATTTAAAGTGAAGAGAAAAAAATATAGTAACATCAAGAGGTACGTATACATATGTAAATATGTATATACATAGTACGCAAACTAATTTCTTTATATTTCACCATCTGATGTATTTATGCGTATGAAAATTATTTTCGTGAATAGAACATCCTATTAGAACACCGTTTAAATAGTCTATTTGAAAAGTTCTTAGAAGGTATTAAAGTATTAGAAGTACTAAATGATAATAGGAATTTTGAAATGTTTCATTTATTAAAGATTTTTATTGATTATATGAATAATTCTGACATATTAAATTATACTGTTTGATTACCATTGCATATGAAGTAATCATTCGGAAAATTTATATCCTTCATCTAGTTACCTAGATTTCCTGCAATATGATTTATGTTAAGATAAATGTTCATATACATGCTCTTTTATTTGATTTAAAATCTTTAATAAAAAAAATGTTACTAACTTTTTAATAGTTTAATTGCAACGATAAAATCGATGAACTTAAACTTAGCGTTATTATGACGAGCTTAAACAATAACGTGAATACTTTTTTAAAAAGGTGCTGTCTACTAATGACGAACTAGAATTTCGTGTTATTATTCGTTCAAATAATTTTAAGGAAGCTTATATCGAAAACTTTTCATATTAATCTACGTGTTAAAACGACTTTTACACAGTTCAAAATGTCTAGTTCACAAATTTTGAAATAAAAACACACCTACATAGTGGAAGAATAAAATATTTATTCCATCAAAAATACGTAACGTAAACGAATAAAATATTCATTCCAGCAAAATTTGTAATTTAAGGAAATTAAATATTTGTTTCACTAAAAATACGCGATAGAAAGAAATTAAAAAAAAAAAAAAATCACAGCAAATATCGGAAAATATATCATTATAGATTCGACCAACTTTTTCACAAAATCGCAGGTCACGCATTTTGACTTTATCCGTAATTTTTGTACAAATATCCAGTATGGATATCAACTCCTCGATTACGTAACGACTTATTTATTAAAACACTTTATATTAATGATCCAATTGTCTCTAACTTACAATGCAAGATATTGAAGCTGCTCTCCATCCTAACGCCGAAAATTTCAGTTCTACGGTCCTTAATTAAAATTTCATTGAATCCATTGTACTGTGAAACCTGGATTAGTACAGCAAAACCAGTTAGCCAATTAAACTTGCCTGCCAGCGGTGTAACAAGCAATTATGAAAGGAGAAAAGGCCTTTATCCCGTTTACGCGGATGGTGCCGACTCGATCAACCACTAGGGTTGCAGTTTCTTGGCGAGTTCGCGGTGAGACTGGTAGTGGGCAAGTTTGCAGCCACGTCTAACCCAATCGTAACGTCGCGTCGCGAGAATTCGCTTATAAGGCAAGATCTCTGCCGACTTACCGATGGAAATCGTTCGACCAAGGGTTAAAGCGTTTAAAAATCATTTCCCGCAGCGTAATTAGACGCAGAATTATCGAATCGAATAACGAAAGCAGCTGTCGCCCGTTGCCCGCTATAGCAAAAAGGAAAACAGATGACAAATATAATAGTCATATTATATATAGAAATTGCAATTTGCAGGTACACTGGCTGCCGAAAGTACTTAAATACTTATCACAGAAAAATGTTCTCCATATATATTTGTGTGTATGTGCTATATACAACTCTTTGAAGTTTTATTAGCAATTTATTAGCAATTTCCGTGATTATATCGTAAAAAAATCTGTATACGAGTTACAAGGCATTTACTACAAACATGTTTAATTAATAATATACAGGATTACATATATAATTGGTGAAAAAGCATTAAAAAGAGCAACAAGATATAAAGAGAAAGCCCTAGAATCAAACAAGGCAGTATTAGTAAGTATTAGTAAAGTATTAGTAAAGGAGTGTATAAAGGAAAGAGAGAGAAACTGGGGGAATGGCCATGAAGGGAAAAGAGCAAGAAAGAGAAAGAAGGGACTAGAAGAGGTGAAAAAGGGAGGGACGCAGATAGAAGCAAGAGAGGAGCAAGAAAGGATGACAGCAGATCAGATTATAGAGCAAAGAAGAAAGAGAGAAGCAGAAGAGAGGGGGAAAAGGATAAGGGAACCCAAATATAATATATACTACGGAAATATAGCCAAAGAAAAATTATCAAAGTATCTAGAAGGGAGGATGAAGTGGAAGGACAGAAGAATACTGGCAAGATTCAGATGTGGAAACGAGATCAAAGCAAGGGAATACTGGAAGGAAGAGGGAGAAAAAAGATGCAGACTATGTAAAAGGAATGAAGAAAACCCGAGACATGTAATAGAAGAATGTGAAATAATGGGAGGACCAAAGGACATAGGAAAAGTACTAAATGAAACGGGAGAAGGTTTAGCAGAACTGAAAGCAATAATCGAAAAGAGAAGGGCAAACGACAGGAAGGATGCACAGCAAGGAGACTAAAGCCCAAAGTTGCAATAGTTTTAGTCATTAGTGGTTAATTTGTAGTTCCTAGTTTTAGTGTTTAGAGAATAGAATAACTAAGGGAGTGCAATAGAATAGGGTGGAAAAGATGGGAGGTAGATATATAAGAAAAGAATTAGACATAAGAGATGTAAAACCGAAAGTTCGTCCAAAGCCGAAGGGCACGGACTAAGCAATAATAAAATATATAATTAGTGTTAAAACAGTTCCACTGAATGTAGAAGGTTGTTAATAGAGTGGATAACTGATTGTTTAAGTTTAAATACTTTTGTGATGTCTGCGAGATATATACGTACTTGTATTAAATATCTTTTAATTTTTGTATTATGCATATGTATTTTTTCAAATATGTTTCAAGCTTTATCAATGTAATCGTAATAATGAAATCTTAATGTAACACTAATGAAATTTCAAAATGTTCGTATAACACACGTAATATACTCATGGAAGTTGTCTACAAGTGTTGTAATATCTACTTGTGAGATGTTAACTAATATGAAGAAAATTATACTTAATAATAAGATAACAATAATAATAATTTAACCAGACAACTGTACTTACTTAACACATCTATCTACCCTCGATTTTCTTTCTTTAAAAATTATGACACACAATTTTCTAAGACTTAAGACTGGTTACACGCACGGCGAATTCATGTTCATTACATCGCAAGAATACAACCTACACAAACCAGCGAAAGTCCAATATCCGAGCGGGAAACTTCTTTTTGCCTCTCAAGTAATCCATCAAACGATGACCGCGACATGCGAAAATAACTAAAAAGGTTTTCTTCGTCAGTTTGAAGTTCGTCGTAAAGTGTGCAAAATTCAACTTCTAGTAATCTTGAATTGTTCATAAAATACACGCAGTACTATTTTTTTTACTTATGTTTTCTCTTTCGGATTTTTAATAAAGCGGAAACGACAATCGAAATTCCACATCCTCCATTTTATTCGTGTGGATACCTGCTGCACATTGATGTGAGAAAATTCTTGTGACTGCAGTTATAATGTCCGTTACAACGGACGTTGCTTCAACGCTCGTGTGACCTCAGCCTTAGTAACAATTCTATATCCGTATCCTGCCTTTCATATCAACCTTCATATCACAAAGAGCAAAGTTGAATTGATTTTACGGATGACAAAATCACAGACCATCGTTATTTGAAATATCATTAATTCGCTAACCACTGTGCAAATAAACGATTTTTTGTTACAAGATCTTGTTATCTTATACAAGTTACTGAACTCGCCTCAGTGGATAACATTTCGTTTGAAATTAAGCAAAACGGTGAATATGGAAATTATTCCATTATAAAGTGAAAAATTGAATAATGCAAAATTAGTATTTGGTTGTTTGAAAAGTTCGTATCGAGATTTAAATAATAAAACTAGAGGAAAATGTATTTTCGTACAATTTGTAGAATAAAATTTGTTCAAGCTCATCAGAGAAAACAAGAGAGATCATTATTTGTTGCAATTCATAATAATCTATACCATCTCTAAATTTCTTACGATATATAAAATAGAACATAAAGTTACAAAAAATATTTGCACACCGTCGTATTTATTATAGTACGTATTTGCAATTAGCAGTATAACTGCAGTATAACTAGAAAAATGTAATACTACGAAAATGAAATATATAGTACTCGATAAAGGACGTTTGATTAAAAAATAAGAATATGTACAAATACTCTTTGTAACCACTGTATCAATTGTCAAATAGTCTGTGAACAAAAAACCCAATAAGGTAAATTTTAAGAAATGTTATAAACAGTATCGTTTGTTATTTATCGATAGCACTTTCTCCTAAATTACACACTACATACTTTTATGCACTGTCACCATTTCGTATTTACCAAATGTCCAGCTGAACAAATTGTAAAGCACAAATTAAAGATAAAAACAAAAAGGAAATGAAGAAAAAGACCATTACGTATCTATGCATGGATACATTCCATATTCACTTTGTGAATAAAGATTTAATATGCGCTTCCAATACAAATATGAAGTCTCGTTAAAAAAGATGCAAGTGGACAAAACTTTTTCCATGTCCTGGTTAACATCACAGTTTTTCAAATTGTAAAATAAAATTGTAAAATAGCACGACAGAACATGGGTATAAAGATGTTCAAATACAAGTTGCATTATACTTCTTTCTTTTGATAAGGAGGATTACTTGCTTGTTTCCGCTGTATTATAAAGGTAAAGGATTCTTAAAGGCTAGAAAATAAATATTTTATTATTTGGTTATGTTGATCCTTACTATGAAAATTTCTTACTCATTTCAATTATAATTTTTTATTAATTTAATTTTCTAATAATTTACTGTAAATAATTCATAATACATAACTATCTTTTCTCTGTAGTATAGAGCTTGTTCGATTATTGAATTGAGAATGATTACGCATTTCAGTGTTAAAATATTTAAAATATAGGAAATTTTGAAACATATGTGAAGTATGAAATAATTATATTTAAGTGTTACAATATTAAAACCTGTTGTATATTGTATGCATGATGGAACCTTTATTATTTAAACACTGTGATTAAAATTTAATTTTTGCTTGCTTCTTATAAAATTTAATTTATTTATTAATTAAACGATATTTAATTGAATTTATTTAAACATATTCCTGTGGTACCGTTTAACTTCTATTGAGTTTTCAATAATTTCAATAATTTCGTAATTATAAATTTCAATAATTTCGCTTTTCAATATTTCATAATGTTATCTTAAAATCAAAATATCTTCTTTAAATTGTATTTCATTTCGACGTAATAATTGTTTCTCTGATATTTTCATTTATATTTAGATATTTCCGATGACATTTAATTAACGTCTTAAATTGGGAAATAGCAATTACTTAGTAACGTGCGCGATATCTACGTTCTCATTCCTAATATATTTATTCGAAAATGAAACGAATAATATCAGATTTAACAAAAATAATATGATAAAAATGAAGACGACGTAAACTTCAATCACCTAACGTTCTGAATACTTTGTACAATACCTATGACGAAGCAATAAGAATATTAATAAAGGAAATATAAATAAGATATTAATAGAATCTTAAAATTCAAAAATGAATTTTTCCAATTTCAGTTTATTATTTTGAGATGCCGATATTTGTGATCTCCTTTTTCTGGCTTTAATTGTTTATTACTTTTTATAGTATTTCACTGCAATGCTCTGTTGCTTTTATTATTTCTCTGCTACTCTCTTTTATAATACCATTATTTATGTTATTATTTCATCTATTCTTTCTATTTCTGCTACTTCTTTTATTGGGACAATTTGGATTTCAATCATCATGAAGAGACTACTTTATACTTTGCACGCTATTACTGTTCTATCTTTTGTACTATTTTACTCCGTGTAGCAATTTGTTACAGCGCATCATATTTCTATTTTTCTAAAATTTTAATCCATCATACTGCGCCATTCTTATACAAAGTGTACAAACAGCACGCGATATATCATTTACTTTATCGGTTTATTACGCCGAGAATTTTTCATTATTCGGAATTCTCGCAGGTGAAATTATTTTCAAATGCTTTCGCAGGTGTAATAATTTCCAATACCATTAATTCGTTATCAGAGACGTAACTGCAGCATGCGAAAATACATACGAGCATTAAACACAATTCTAGTAATATACGTTCCGATAGAAAACATACATGATCGAGGAAAATTGTTTTCCCCGGGCGAACAAATACATTTGATTACGTTTCGTGGGTTGTGATATTCACAGCAAAATTTCACTACCATATGCACTACTCTGCATAAGAATTACACAGGAGCTCTCTTGCACAACGCTTGCATCAACTAATAATATTAGTAAATTAAAAAACTACAAGTTGCAGGTTTCTTTTACAGTTTTATAGTTTCTCTTCAAACAGGACAACCAGGTAATTTATAATTTGTACAATTTCATTTGTTTCATTATCGACCTCGATAATATCAAATAAGTTAATATTATTTATTAATACTAGTAACTTTTAATTTGTACAATTTCGCAAATAATATTAATTCAACTGTGGTTCATATTTTCAATATAATTTTAACTTTATAGAGGCTTATTACTCTATAGCTAACTCTTGATCTTTTCTCATACCTCGGATTAAATGTTCTACTAAATTTAAACTGAAACAAGGAATATACTTGCGTCACTCAAATTCCATGTGTAACTTCATAAAATTTACATAAACTTTCAGAATGTTTCTACAAACACATATCTCAATCGCTCTATGATTTTAACATTGGATAAGTACACTTAAAGTGATTTAACTCCGGTGTCTCCGCAGGACCAATTTTCATCCACTTCCAATTATTGTCCTTTTATCTATATCTACTAATTTAATACTGTTAATTAGGAATTATCAGTTTTGGGAATTGAAAAATTCTTTCATCGACAGGCTTCTTAAAATTATTTATTTATTAAAAAATTGACTAGATGGAATAGAGGAAATAATCTTCATGTCCTTCTTTCCAAATGTTAAACTCAAGTGACAAAATCACACGAATATTGTGACCATTCGTAATGGTCGATAATGAGCTTACGATATTTGCATTATGAATCTTCTTAACACTTCATGACACGATGTGTCGTTTATAGCACATTTTTGGTTCCTTCATGTACTTGATAATTGGCCATGCGAATAAATTTAATAGTCGATATTCGAACCTCTCAAAATTCATCATACAAGTGCGCGACTAACCCCTTAACCTACGATTTACGTTCAAGAATTTACGTTTGGCCCGATCATCGTACTACGGGCTATACCCGTAGTGTAGGTTAAGGGGTTAATGTTTAGTTCTCAACCAACAAATGACTCACTTCTACAAGTTCTCTCATCGCAAGATGACGTACGTAATGGTAAATTCCAAGGTATTTTTAGAAAATAGTGTTTGCAATATCGTCATTTGTTTGTTCTTTTCAGTTGATGAAGTTGATAAATGTGGTTTCTGAAGGCTCATTTATCCAGCATACTCAAACTTGAATGAAAGGAAATTTCATATACACCAATATTAATATTTGCAAATATTTGGAAGTATTCAAATGCTTATTCACGGTACAGTAATTTCCCTGTTAATGTTGAATCATATTGAATAAGGAGAACGATCTCGCAACAGTTTCAAAGGAGTGAAATTGGCGGAAAGTTAAAGAGAAAGGCGCCACAGCTGGAACTTCGAAGTTTCGTGAATGCGTTGAAAAGTTTCGGGAAGCTACAGGGAAAAAAATAAAAGGCTTGATCCGCAGTCGATGAAAGGGTGCTCGATTATTTAAATTTCGCTGAGATCATCCTTATTGTTCCACGAAAGTTGCACTATGGAAGGGTTCTCCTGTTACGAATAGTTCCCCTTCTTATGGCTATTTTCCACTTATCGTATAATTCGTAAAAAATGCAACACGAAATATAGGAATACTATATATATATATTGGTTTTAAAAGCATGTTTAGCTATAATAACCGATTAAAGAATCTTTGAGACGTTTAATACGCTTCTTAGACACGTGTTCGACTGTTTTTGACACGTCGAGACTTTTAATATTTTAATTTTATTTAAGTAGATGGATATAGTAAGTAGAAAAATACTAAACAGATAATACGCTTCTTAGACACGTGTTCGACTGTTTTTGACACGTCGAGACTTTTAATATTTTAATTTTATTTAAGTAGATGGATATAGTAAGTAGAAAAATACTAAACAGAGTTACCAATTGATCTAATCAAAGCCAGGTTGGGCATGTTTTATTTGAAATAAAAATAAAATATAATAATCAAAAATAATGAATTATTTCAGCTACTTTCTTATTTTTATTATTTCACAATAACAGCGAAAGCAACTTTATTTCATCTTAAGATGGCACAAATTATTTTTGGATAAGTCTCTATTGCATCAAAGTAGGAAATAATTTGTATTTTGAATATTGTATGTTGTATACATTTCAGTTATAAATAATGATTTTAATGTTACACTTGTTCTGAAAATTATTTTAACTTTATTTACTATTAGATTAATACGATTAAATCTCGGTTTGTGTGTGTAGAATATTATGAAGAAATCGGTATTTCCAATACAGTTGACAATTTTAACATACTAGAATCAGAAATTAGTTGAAACATTATTTTGAGAGTTTATATTCATCTATATGCAACACTAATTTAATACACAACTAATTTAAATACAATAATTTCTAAATAACTTTCAAAAATATTTTATTTAAATAATATCTACTGCATCGTAAGCAATTCAGCAACGTCTCATAAAATCAAAACTTCCAAGATATAAATTAGAATGAGTTATGACTAGACCACGAATTTGTGTACATTTATGAAAAATTTGAAAATGCAAAGATACATATAATGCACGTAATATGCAAAAATATTTAAAATATCCGAAGTATAATATTTGTTATAATATTTAGCAAATCAAATAATTCTCTATTAAAATTTCATATAATTTCATTATAAATTATATTCGTAAAATTATGAATTTGGATAAATCTTCTTTACAAAAAAACTAAATGTTCTAAATATAGTGTAATTTGATTTTGATAGAATTTACAATTTTAAAAATAACTCGCGAACGAGGTTCTAGATTTTATATTCTTCAAAGAATAGTAAATTTTAACTATTGACTGATTTTATGATCTCGTTATATCGCATTCATCTTCTATGGGTTAGTACCTTTTTATATTTTTTTTATATAAGGGACTCGATGTAAAGAAATGTAGGAAGATTAATGAACGATTGTTTCACGCTGCATAAGCAGGGTTTTCAGCAGCATAATTAATTGGAAGTAAAATATGGAAAGGTTCTTAATGGATATTTAAGAAGATGAATAATATACGGTAAGAAGTTTAATTGCGTTTTAATGTTTTCTTTAGAAAATGTAATATTATGCTTTTAGTCAAGATTAAAGTATAACTTAATAAGGAATAATTTTTATAAAGTTCTGAGAATACTGCGTAGGGAGTTTCATATACATATATAACAAACTAAGAGTAAAAAGAAGACTAAGTATATTTACAATAAAAGTTTCGTTTCGAGATTTTATATTTGTGATAAAACATAACCAAAAGTTTCGATTTAAAAAGACGAAGCATGTTAGTTATCGAAATATTCAATACAACGAACTGAATACAACAAACATCGAATCTTCACATATCTAAACACTTGTTCAAAAATCTTAAATCATCTTTTACACTTAATAAAACGTTAATATATTTAATATGTATATATATGTCGGAGATGAGGGGACATCGGGGCCTTTCTTTTGGAATTTTTAGGAAGATCCCCAATACTTTAGTCTGGACTATTTATTATAGTTGTACTTAAATGATAAAACTTAGAAATAGTTGTTACGATTCAATCCTATTATGTTTACCCGAGATTCGTGACGGTGGGCTTGGGCTCGAGGTGATACAACTGGTCGCCGAACGTAGCCACGGTCACGGGATGAACGTTTTTACCTAACAGAGAAGTGCCAATATTGTGGGACACGCGTTGTATTAACAATCAAACCCCGGGCAGGAGCAATGTCTAGTACATTCTCTAGATGTCTAGTCTTAGTATTAGTTCTGTCTAGTATTCCCTACAATGTCTAGTCACGCTCTACGAGGGTCTGCTTAGCAACGGCGGCTGGAATTTTGTTGATATCCCCAGCCAATATGCAACGAACAAACGCGATCGTAAGGAGAAGAAAATTCCCATCAGTCTCTTATTCTTACGATCACCTTGGAGAGTTTGCACATCGTCTTTACGTGCATTATTATACCGAGCGTCACAGCAAACGTTACTTTGCGCTTCAAAATATATTCTACGTTTAACAAAGAGTTACCCCGTTGACCGTGGATTCGTTATTGAACCTAAGAACATTGTCACTAACATCTCAAGGGTTTAATCACTACGGTTATTTGTCAAACTTTGTAAAAACCAATAATTATACCAGTAAATATAATCTCTATTGTACAACAACGATGGCTAGTCCGAATGAAGATTCGTTACACGCCCATAAACCTAACGCTAACCCGACATATATATATTAAAAAATTACATGCATCATTTAATAAAATCATTTTGAAGTTATACATTAACTACTTCAAATACCATATAAAATATCAAGTTAAGAATATACATTATTGTATTCCTCAAAATCTTTTATCGATCATTCGACTTTTTCCATTTTTGAAGTAAGTATAATAATTATATATATATATATATATATATATATATATATATATATATATATATCAAATTATAATAACAATTATCCTAACACTTTTGAGTAGGAATGTATCTACATAAATAAACCTAGAAGAATTTTTATTCTCCTCAGTTGGAATTGCTCTGATTGTGTTATTAGAAAGTATTCACAGTTCTCTTCATAAAATTTGATTTATAATAATTAAATAAATCTTAGCGAATTGGTAGATTTTTAATAAGTAAATTAAAAAATGCGAAATATAGTAAGTTTGTATACAACTATAGTTAGAATTGCGATAGAACTATGATTGAACAATGAATAAAATTATAATAGAAAATTCTATTCTATGAATTTTATTTCAGACCTACATACATCCACAATCTATAAAACTTTGAATTAAAACTAAAATGGGTCCGATAAAAATTACACTATTTTCTCATGAAGAATCTGATTTTATTTCGAAATAATTTCATGTAAATGTAAATCGATGCATACAAAGCATCTGTTCAAGTATTTAATTAATTTTAAATAGATAGAATGTAGAATCCGTATTAAATAAAACGTATCATTCATTCCAATTTTATAATTCTACAAACAAAAATTCTTTTCATTAATGCATTTTAAAGTCAATTGTATAATTTCAGAATATTTATTTCTAGATGTTTGAAAAATTTAATTCAAAAAGTTAGACGTTGATATGAAAAGATATTGGAGCGTAGAAAGTTTCAAAAAATATTTTCACGAAACTATTCGTTGAGAACTGTGTAACTCGCGTCAAGCCATTAATATGAAAGTTTCTAAACGCGAGTCGTTAACGCAATAAAAGCTCGAAATTTTCCAAAGAAATTCTTTTATCTTGAAAACGACTTGTTTGCAATCCTTTCGTTAAGACCTTTTTATTACTTACCTCTCACCACTCTTTAAGTTTAGACTAAAATTCTGTCGTGCGACAATATTTACGTAACAAGAAATTTTTACTTCCAAACGAGCCAATGCAATTAAAATGTGTTTTCTTATACGTATATTTCTTTTTACAATTTTATTATATTTATACAAAATTATTTGAAAATCCTACTCACAAAAGGTATTTCTCACTTTCTTTGAATGTAATTCTATTCAAAAGTCGTTCTTTACGTAATACAAAGTACTGTGTTTGCAAAAACAGTAACTTATATAACGGAGAAGAGAGAGAAAGAGAGAGAAAGAGAAAGAGATAATACAAGATAGAAGATTATACATCAGATACAAATTATGTATATAATTTTTTATTTATTAGAAACTATTTCTTCAACTTAATTAACTTTCAAAATTAATCTTTGCAAGCATTTGAAAATTGACGTTTCTGTGAGAAAGTAAAATAAAATATGTATTATCGATTAGAGGCAACTGCTATGCAATTAAAAAGAAAAATAAATTTTTCAGAGAATCAGTTTAAAATAGAAAATTTGCAGTACAAAATTATTAATCATTATTCATTTAACAATGACACTATTTTTTTCTAATTTAGTTACTAGTCTTTAGATCTTGTGGGCTTCTAATTAAATATCGTTTATCGATATCGATTGCTACTAAAAAGGAACGGTTAAAGCAACCCTATTTTGAGTTGCGATATTGTTTCTATCGAGTAGCATATTTTATTGGGTAATTATAACATTTTCATCGTAGTAACCGGTGCACTTTTAGAGTTCTCTTTGTAGATATCTAAAAATTAGTGAGCTTTTAGACACGTCACTCATGACAAGCTATTTTCATTTCTAGTTATTTTCTGATATTCATACCGTCTGGTAGATAGGAAGAAGCACTTTAATATTATATGTAACTGAAAAGTACAATTTGAGGTCCAAATATATCTATAAATCTTTTAAAAATATATGATAAATCGACGAAATTTTGTAAAAAGAGCTGAAGACATTACGAATACTATGATCACGAATATTCTTGTAATATTCAGAAAATCTACTATACTTAATAAATAGAATCAAATAAAAATACAGTCTTCATAATATGGAATTGATTGAAAGCGTTTTAAAATTTGAAATTGTTCCTTCATAAAACACAGAAAATGTTTTTACAAAAATTTACAAAATGGAAAATTATAGATTTAAGGACCACGCAATTATTCTCATCTCATTGATATTAGGAATTGAAAGTAATAAATACATATGAAACTTGAAATAGGTATTTTATTTTACTAGAAATAATAATATCAAATATTTTTTTAGTTTGGTTACTAGTTTGGTGTAACGGTCGAAAGGTACGGTCAAATTCTTGAAAAAACAGAACTTTCAGTTTTTTTTTTATCGTAGCTAAAATACGATACAAATATTTAAAATCACAAAAATCTTACATTACTACTTGTGTTTATGTTTTCTGTAATCATATGACACGAAATAAATAAAAGAACGATACTGAAGATGATTAGTTATTAAATGTGATAAAAATAAAATATATACTTTTCATATACTTTCGATAAAACACGATACAGCAGAACTTGAAGTGAATTTCGTTTTCAAAGGAAAATGTGTTCCCTTACAAGACTTCTTAAGTATTTATACCTACGAGAAGAGAATTTTTAAAGAATAACCTGTCTTCCATGTTCCAAATGAAATTTTAAATTCACGTAAATGTATGGTGGTTTTGTGTAGGGCTCTGTTTAAATGTAAATCAACTCTAATGAATGAACACTTCATTCACAAAATATCTGTGTGAAGATAACTTTAACACAGCATGCCTTACATTTATTTTTTCTTCATTCTCGTTCTTTAAATTTTTCTAATCACTATAATTTTAGAAGTTCCTATTATGGTATTTTGTCAAACTTGTGGAAAGAAGTATGAGGTGAAATATTTGTGTTACATCTCACTGAATTCAAATCAACGACTGTTCTTTGCACAGTCGTGTCACATACTCTTTAATATTTACCATGTTTGAACGTCAGAATGATACCCACGATACCTATTGCTCGAATTCAATTTCACGTAGAGTTAATATGCAAATTTATTCCGTATATAAAATAAAACATACTAAGAATTCCATTTATAACTTTAACATAATGCATTCCCCCTAAATTTATAATGTAGCAAAAATTTAGAAGAATATTTGAAATATAAATAATGAATGTCAATATTTAAATAAATATTCACATACATAGGAAAAAAGGTAAAATAAAATAAAACTATATTTTAGTACAGAATGATACTTTTACGGGCTAGGTTTTTACGTCTCGGACATTTCCGCATTAATCTCGCCAACAAAATTGGGAGAAAGAACTTTTAAAATTAGAACTGGATCATATCAGAGAAAACTGTTGTTCAGCTTAATAGAATTAACCGTACTATTTATAAACTACTTGAACCCAAACACAAGAACTCACAAGATAACTAAAATATTGATCAACCATCCAAGTATACATATATATATATATATATATATATATATATATATATATTCTTCTTTTATACAACGAAGGGTACAAAAGGCCGCATCAAGAAAATCCTCCACAGAGAGAACACTGAAACAATCTTCCAAACACGGACAAACATCTCTCAAATCTTCATCTCTTCCAACGAGCCACACCTAGAGACATTGGGGGGTATACAAAATATCTTGCTCTTGTGGGAAATTCTACATCGGAAAAACAAGAAGGAACGTGAGCATACGGCTTAACATGAGAGACGCACTAGACTCAAATATACATAGTCAGCCATAACGGAATATCAATTGTCTACAGGGCACGAAATATTCTTTGGTACGATATCCGTGTTGGTAGAAAACAGACAAGAACAAAGAAGAAATGTAAAACAATAAAAATTATGAAACATCTAAACAATATCAACAGAGAGAGGACTATTCATCTCAATCTTGACGGACTTATCTGATGCACTCTCCTACCATTTGTCCGATCAAACGACCAATTAAACACATAGTCGGCTGGACCACCCAACCGTTACAACACATAAAAAGAGTGTTTTTCGAGACGCACATCAATGTCAAGACCCAAACTGCGTCTTTAGAACACTGATGGACCTAACTGCGATGTTGATTAAACGTCTATAATCCCTTATTGTTAGACATAAATATTGCTCGAAAGCCTTTAACAGTGTTAGACATTATGATACAATACTTGAACACGTTGACTGCCACGCGTGTTTTCAAAGAAATTTCCGTCAGGCCACGCGTGCAGCAGTACCAAGCGTTCTCTGCTAGGTGCTCCCATCGATATTTTAGTAATGCGAATCGCTCGTGTGGTGGTCTCAAGAATGATCTTTCGTTTCGTTTGTTCGCAACATTAAAACCACTAGCTGTTGTTGAATATAATGAAGGAAAGTGTGGTATAGATTATTCCGACCAAATGGTTTCTTATGCCACTACAATTAAAAAAGGAATCAAATGGTACAGAAAACTTGGCATTCGACTCCTTCTGGGAACTTCTGTTGTAAACACTTTGACGGTTTACAAAGTTGAAACAAGGAAGAATATAAATATTAGAATATTTAGACAATTATTAGTTGCAAAATTATTAGGGTTGTCTGAAAATACAAAAAATCCTTGTCTTCGACGGAGTCGGCATAATATCGCCGTTCGGAAAAATGATTCCGGAAGAAGCATTAGACGCGCGTGCAAACTATGTTACGCAAATAAAAGACGTGAAATGGATCGAACAAAGGCACAAAAGAATTTGAAGAAAACAACAACTTATTATCCAAATTATTCCGACCAACCTCAGCTATGTATATGTCGGAGATGTAGGGACATCGGTCCTTTCTTTAGGAAGATCCCCAATACTTGAGCTCGAGGTGACATAACTGGTCGCCGAACGTAGCCACGGTCACGGGATGAACGAAATGTCTTACAGAGGAAATACCGATGTTGAGGGACACGCTGTATAAACAACCAAGTCCCGATCAGGAGCAATGTTGGTTTACGCGGGACTGCCTAGTTACGGCGCTTGGGAATTTGTTGATATTCCCGATCAATATGTATTTGACAAATGTGGCTGTATCTGTCTTTGATTTTGCAATCATCTTGGAGAGTTTACTGTCATCGTCTTGGCTGTCAGTCTGAAAGTAACCCCGCGTCTGAGTAAACGTGTCAGCGTGCTATCAAATATATTCAAACGTACAAAGAGTTTTCCCGTTGACCGTGGATTCATTATTGAACCCAAGAATATTGTCAAAAGCATTCGTTATACTTATTGTTCGTTAAATTAGTTAATCGTTAAACTAATTATTTATTAAACTTTGTAAAGAAATATTTATTTGTGTAAATACAATCTTTGTTGAACATCACGATGGCAAATTCTAACGAAGAATTATCGCGCGCCCGAAATCCTAACGAAAACCCGACATATAGAATGCTTTAAAGTTTTACATTCTAAATAATTTTTCTATAAACCATTTTCGTATTACTTTTATAATAATTCAACAGTTTTATTATTATGGAATATCTTTCCAAATACCTACGACGATCCTTCGCAAGTAGTCGAATAAGCGACAGCCAAATATGGGTTACGCAGCTCGACCAGAAACTTTGTTGACACCTGAATACGAGTGTCGTGGTAGTCAACGTATTAAAGTTCATTCGGTATTTATTCAAAGATCCAATGTTTCAAACATGACATTATCAAATAAGATATATGTATACATAGACGTAAATCTACAATTCCCATATATTTATCTCGAATCAGAACCGACAAAATGTATAATTTGACGCAAAGTTCAAAATCTTTGAATTATACCTTTCTTTCGATCTTAAAACTGGTTATAATCTGTGTCTTCATATTCCATATGCTTATCACGAATATGTGTGTACAGGGTGCGTTTGAAAGTCATGTATAAGCAGACATGAGGTGATTTCTTATGAAAAAATAAGAGTGAAATATAGAATAAAGTTTCTTTGAAAGTTATTAGGAATCAAGCGCACCTCATCAATTTTGATGAAATACGTTGTCGAAGTCACTATTCTGAACAACTTTTACCTATACATGTTACCATCGCTCAGCTTTAGTTTCCAAGATATTCACAAAAAACTTGAATTGAGTTGAATTTCCATTACACTTTATTCTGACATATAGGTAGCTGCATTTTTCTATAGCCCAACCTAAACTTAACTCATTGATTCTAATTACCTATCCTTAATGTAGATAAAGAAAGATAAATCAGTTGGTTACAGATTGCATAGATTAATATGCAGCCGCCACACTTTGCCGTGAGGCGCCCGGTAACGCTAATATGACTTAATTTTTATTTCATTCCATTTTGTAAATGTATCGTAAATACGATTCCTACCATCTATTATTATTTATATATACTGCCAAACATACTTTTGTGTATAACTCAGAAACTAAAACTGCACGTAGTTATCACTAGATTGCGCCTGATTCCGAATAATTATCTTGTAAGCGTGCCAGTTACACGCACAGATCCATGTATCAGTGTTAGGGTATCGTACTCATGATGCCACCTCACAGTGACGATGATTCCTCGGTTCGCAAGATCCTTTAGAATAATCGAAAGAATGTTAGACGGAACCCCACTACATTAGGATGCGTTCGATCGGTATCAAGTGGAGATCGATCTTTTCGTTAAATAAAATTTCGCTTGACATTAGAATGTTAAACCTGCGCCGCGGTTATAATAGTAAATAGTAGCGTCTGGATCCTACAGAATA
The DNA here is from genome assembly GCF_910591885.1 of Bombus terrestris. Classification (NCBI taxonomy): domain Eukaryota; kingdom Metazoa; phylum Arthropoda; class Insecta; order Hymenoptera; family Apidae; genus Bombus; species Bombus terrestris. The sequence continues at coordinate 9,432,255 of NC_063275.1, forward strand.
TTTCCGTCATCCGGGATATTGACACCTGCAATCATTTTGTAGGACGAACACGGATAATTTTCGTTCGTTCCAACCTCTGGTCATGCATCGGCGGTTGCGAATTGTCAGTGCTGTCTCGTATTCTGAATATTTGCGGGAAATAATATCTTGCATGGTCGTCGTATTTGAAGTTTCGTCCCGCGCACGTGGCACGTTATTATCGATTAGTCGGTATGATTCTGTGAGATGGACACAAATAGTCCACTGCTTGCATCTTTTGACCACGTATCAGTGGGTACGAATTGGTCATTACTGTACTGTGCTCAGAACTTGCGTTTGATTTGCGGGTAAACTGCACGAGTTCGTCGCTGAGTGCGTGCGACGAAGCTGAGCACTGATGCAGTCTAACAACCAACATCGCAGCAAGTCTGGGGTTTATGTACCTCGTTATGAACTCCTAGGTGTTACCGTTGGCGAAGGAGTTGTGTGTGTCTCCATATGGGAGTCTCTCTCAATTTCGCCAGGGATATTTGGTTGCTGAGACAGGCGCCGAATTGCAAGCTTTTAGAGAGTTTCCCAAGGCTATTCCTGGCTCGTGCCGTCTATTGTGTCAACCGCCTCAAACGCAGATCAAAGGAAGTGTGAAGAGCGAGAAAATTGTAGATCCATGGAAATAAATTGTTATCTTTTATTTTGGAGCGTGTACACAGCGTAGACATTCGAAAACAAACGTTACGAACATCTGGCGTGAATATTGTAACCTTACGAAATCAGAATATATCGACAAGTTGTTTTCACATCAATAGTGCATTGTAACCAGTGCCTGCATAAGCGAATTCTTTTTCCAGTAACCGGTCGCTTGACTAACCGTGGAAATTTCTAAAGCATGGTCTCGGTCAGTCTTCACAGTCAAGCAGTTTCCACTTGTCTGCCTCAAATATTCTATTTCCTTTGAAACCTAAGAAGAACTGCAACTCCAACCGTAACTTCAATAATCCGAAGTAGAAAGAGAATAGCGAGGTCAAAATCCTTAGAGTTCAGCAGAGCATTAACAAGGTATAAATAGATAAAATATAAATAACCGTAAGTAGATATCGATATAAAATAAAATATGTAGTAAAAATAAATAGGAATTAAAGGTAAATATAAAATAAAAATAAGGAAAATTTATTAATTATAATATGTAGCAATAAATCTAATAATTATAAATTGTAATGTACTTATTTTTTACTAATTAGTTTTATAGTATTAAAACATATAGTGATAAAAATTATTTATAGTGATTTATAGCGATTAATTAGCTTTATAGTATTAAAACACACAGTGATAAAAATTTCCATTTGTCTCGGAAACTAAGGTCGAGCGGTGATAATATACGTACATTGTTCAGATGACATCGACAAAATATTTCAAGGTCATCAATATCGATGCACCTGATTCCAAAGAAATTACCATTTTTTCATATGTCCACTACGTCCATAACCGACGAGCCTCTCCGCCTCTCGACTCTCTCTTATTGTCGGGAAAAACAACGAAGACCTTTCAATAGCTGGACATTACACTTAGCCAGGCATTTTCCAAGCGTTGCATTAAAGGTCACCTAAGTCTAGTGCAATAAATCCGCTATGAATCCGACGCGCCACTTGAAACCTCAAGAACTCAACTCTGGAGTATTTTTAGGCGTCAAAGTGTCGCACTTGGTTTATATTTCTGTAGATGTTTGTGTGAAGAGGACATAGGTCATGAGGATTAATGACGAGATTACTCGTTGTTGTAACCGTCGAATATATTTGAAACGATAAATTAATATTCAACCATAGACGTTAGTCGTTAGTACGAAGTATAAATCGCAAAATAGAATCGCGGAATAAATACTCGTAAATGCTCGTCGCGTAATAAGATACTCGGAGATACTCTAGATGCTGTTAGATACTCGACATGTACTCGATATGTACATATCGATCCGCGATCGCGTCCGTTTATTTATACTGGTCGGCGGAGAGTCGGAAAATTCAAATTCGTCTTCATTCGATGGTTGCATGTAGCGGCGACATTGTTTTGCCCGGGGTTTATTTGTCGTTATGTTTCATGCGTCAAGGCTAAGTCAATGTCCTGAGATAAAACAACAGCACGAGTCGCTCTCGACTAGCGACATCCTTTGACTGTGCCGCTACATTTCCGATGCCTTCCCACATCACTGGTAATTGTTTAGACTTGGCCAAGCACGTGATACTTGTATGAAAAATTTCTTGAAGATATTCGATATCCTTTTCAGTTTTTCTCTTTTGCACACCACTGCCGCCATGAGGATATGAGAAGAGAAACTTCCTTTATAAGGATGTGCTTTTGGTATGGCCTAGTTAATCCTTATCCAAATTCTATCTCAACTCCACAATTTGTAGCGTAAATCTGATTGCAAGTCTAACTCTAAGTCTAAGTCCAAGCCCAGTTCTAAATCTACTTTTAAACCCAACTCTAATTCTCTACTCGAATTCTAAAGCTAAGTAAATAGATAATAAGTGATATCAAGTAATAAATTCTAGTATCTAGTAGCTCAAACATTTGAACTACTGATGGCGATGCATTTGAATTGTATCGATATTTGGTATCGGTATGTATTAATACGCAGACAAGATGACAGATGTATTCGCACATATGTTATCGGGGATAAATTATCGGTACCGATAATTAAATCAGGAGTAATAAAATCCAAAAATGAAAATATACTGTTTCTTTAAATTAAATATTTCAAATATACAAAAATATATAATTATAGAATATCAAACTGAAATACCAAATGTAGAATATTTTACTCGAAATACTAGTCGTTGACAGACAGAGAATTTAAAAACAGCAATTAGTGCAAATATTCTCTGTTTGAGCAATTTCTTGCTTCATATATATATAACCGATAGAATATATAATTTTACAAAAAATTCAATTATCTTATATCGAAATGTATATTTTCAGAAAAAGGTAACAGTTCTTGCTCACTTGTCTCCATTTCAAAACTAATTGCAACCTAAATACATATCTCACATATGCAGGGTGGTTGTTAACTGGTAGTACATGCGGAAAGGGGATAATTCTACGCGAAAAAAGAAGTCGAAAATATAGAATAAAAATTTTTCGTTTGAGGCTTTGTTTTCGAGAAAATCGACTTTGAATTTTCGCTCGGTACGCGTGCGCTTTATTGTAGCCTTTCATACTTTAAGACAATCGAATACGTTAGAAAATGTTCATAGAAATTTAATTAGAAGAGCAGAAGTATGTGTTCGGCAGAATGGGCAACATTTTCAGCAATTTTTGTAATAATAAACTTTATGATTACTTCATATTATTTTATTATGTATTCTTAATTTTCCGTTACGGCAAAAACAAACTTAAACTGCGATAATATCCATCGAGACAACGATCTACAGTGAGATCTGTTATAACGGGACGTGATGAAGTGCACGCGTACCGAGCGAACATTCAAAGTCGATTTTCTCGAAAACAAAGCCTCAAACGAAAAATTTTTATTCTATATTTTCGACTTCTTTTTTCGCGTATAATCACCCCCTTTCCGCTTGTACCACCAGTTATCAACCACCCTGTATATGTCAGAGATGTAGGGACATCGGGCCTTTCTTTAGGAAGATCCCCAATACTTGGGCTCGAGGTGACACAACTGGTCGCCGAACGTAGCCACGGTCACGGAATGAACGTTTTACCTAACAGAGAATTGCCAGTATTGTGTGACACACGCTGTATTAACAAACAAGCCCCGGCCAGGAGCAATGTCGGCTTTACGCGGATCTGCCTAAGGCGCCTGGTATTTTGTTGATATCCCCGATCAATATGTAATTGACAAATGTGATCGTATCAGTCTTTTATTCTTGCGATCACCTTGGAGAATTTACTGCTATCGTCTAGGCAGTCAATCTGAAAGTAACCCAGCGTCTGAGCTAACGTGTCTGCGTGCTACAAAATATATCCTATTGTACAAAGAGTTTTCCCGTTGACCGTAGACTCGTTATTGAACCCAAGAACATTGTCAAAAGCATTCGTTAAACTTATTGTTCGTTAAACTAATTAATCGTTAAATTAATTATTCGTTAAACTTTGTAAAGACATATTTATACGTGTAAACACAATCTCTGTTGTGCATCACGATGGCTAATTCAAATGAAGAATTATCACGCGCCCGAAGCTCTAACGAAAACCGACATATATATACGTGTCACAGATTAAAAAAAGTAAAATATATAACTTTACCAAAGATTCAAGATTTTGTATCATTCTCTTTTCCTCAATTTGAAATTAACTCCGACCTAAATTGTTATCTTAGATTGAAAACGACAAGATGCATAAATTTCGAAAAATTGAAGATCTCTGAAGTGTTCGCTTTTATTTATTTCAAAACCAATTGAAATTTCAATGTATCTTTCCCATTACTTATTACAAACATATGGTTATCACAAATCAAAACCGATAAAATATGTAATTTTATAAAAATTTGAACATTTTAATTGTTCATTTTCCATCATTTAGCTAATAAAACTAATTCTGATCTAAACCTATCTAAATAAGATCTAACTACTATACGTTTGTCTCATCTCAGTAACAATAAAATATGTAATTCCGTTAAAAGCCCAAAATCTGTCAGTTAGACGCTTTTTTCATAAAAACCTAAATCCATACATTTTATGCGCTAATCGCAAATCAAAAGCGATAAAATATATAATTTTACAAAAAATGCCAAATTTTGTTATTCTTCCACTTTTGTTTCTTCCATTTGGAAATTAATTTTATGGGAGATTCACGTGTCTCATTGATTTCAATCGTATCGACAATAACAAAAGCGATTCATAGGATATGAGGTTGCGCAAGGCTATAAAAGGCAAAGCCTAAAGCACTTCCGGAGAGTGGTCCTCTAGCGAAACTACATGACCCTATCGTCCACATTTGACAACGAGGTAGTTTCTCGTAGCTGACACGACGCGACGTAGCGTTATTATTGTTCGTCAGCTTGACGTCTCGTTTGATTTTTCTTTCTATCGAACGACGCGATTAAACGCTGATCGATAAACCATCATTGGAGATGGCTTTTATTAAATGTTTCTGCGTACATGACATACGTTTCACGACAGGGAAACAAAGCGTTACACGTCACAAAGAAATTCATTTTCCCTGGTGAATGGAAGCGACGCTTCGAGCGAATCGCGCGCAGGAAACAAATTTGCCTAGACTCAGTCTTTCTCTTTCATTTCTTCTATATTCCTTGCATAGAATATTTTACAAGGTTCCTCATAAATTTGAAATTTTCAGGGAAATAAACCGTTTGTATATGTAACTTTCTACGAAATATTTTATATGACCTGACTATTTCTAGCAATCGTAATACGTTGTTATATATCTGAAAATATCCTTCTTTATATGTCTATTATTTATACGTAGATTAACTTCTTGTATGAATTATTATTAGCAATACAAATGGAAATTTATATGCAAATAGAAAAGTTATATACCACTGTAGATTATTATATAATTAAAAGCATTTTAAAAAATTTAGTCAATCTTATATTGATTCAAAAATTGTATTTTTATATAACCTCATATAGCTTGTATATATATAAATTTTATATATATAATATAAATTATATATATATAATAATATATATGTAGGAATGTTATATTATTAGTTTGTAGGTAACAGTATGATTAATACAAAATCGTTTGCACTCACTCGAAATCGAATATAATATCTCGTTTCACGTATTCGTTATTCACTACTTTTACGACACTACAACACAAGGATCTACACTCGACAACGATAAATTCAACTCTGACTCTCTCAATTCTCGTTACAACGTTTTCCACGCTCACTTTTTCTCTAACATCCCTTGGTAACGCTCACAACATTCTTTGACAACGTTAACATATCTTGACAACGCTAATAAACAATCACCCCTCACGCCACGTTCTTCCTTGATGTCACACTATCCCACATATGTATATATAATATTAATATATTACATATATTTATATATATTATTATATATATAAATATATATATAAATTTATATATATAATTTTATATATAATTATTATATATATATTATTGTATATATATATAAATTTTATGCAATTTATATATACAGGCTGTCCCACCTAACTTGAATACTCTCTGTATCTCACTTATCATTGATGATAAGAAAATGTCAGAGAAGAACATTATTTGATATTGGAAGGATAAATATAATAGTAGATACAAAATGTATCTAAAATAGTATTTTTCAAGATTTCAAGATCATCGATGTTTTTTTCCAAAAGAGATTATATTTTTATCATCGTGGCATTATAGCTGAGTAAGACCCAGCCAATGACTTATATTATCATGACCTTCTTATTGTACATGATCTTAAGTACGAAAAATTCAGAAACGTTTGGTAATAACTGCGAATAATAAAATAATCGTGATAAAGAGATTAATGAAGGAAAATTGACCTTAACAGGTATTCGAAATGATGTCCATCCACTTCAATACATATATTCACACAACTGAAATACATATTTCCGTGAATGATTCCTTGTATTATTTAAATTTCGATATGATCATCACAGAACGTTTAAATATCATCGCAAAGTCAAACAGACAAAAATATTGCGTACCACTCTCGATGTCATATAATTTTTGTATAAAACATTTTCTCGTGTCACTTAAAATTTTTGTGTTTCTAGCATCTTTGAGCGTTATTTGAGTATTTCGAGTTAAACTGGACAATTATATTGCATTATATTATATATATACTATGTGTCCAGTTGTCCAGTTTAATTCAAAATACTCAAGTAACGTCGAAAAACACTAAAAATATGAGTGACGCGAAAGAATGTTACAAAGAATATAATTATTGTCTATAAAAAAATATTTATTCTATCGTAGGATAATCTGTCTTATTGTTAATTTAACTTTGTGCAATTTACAAACTTTCTTTTCTCTTTTAAGAGATAATGAGCGATTTTTGTATGTTCTATAATGGTTTTTAAAATTACAATTAGAAATACAAAAATTACAAAAAATTGAATAAGCTATATTAGTGATTTAAACTGTAACTTGTGAAATTGTAAAAATTGTTTGTCGTTACAATTTGTAATTTGTATATTCATTAGCATTAATTGTTGGTAACTCATTATACAATGGAACTTTGATCGTGTCTCGTTAGAGTTTGTGATATATGTATGTTAAACAAAAAACAAAAAAAAAATATCGTTTATGTCATTTACTTGGTATATTTAATTTTCACTGATTCTAACAAAATTGTTAGTTTTTTCCCTCTTTGTTAAAATGTTATCCCTTTACCACGTAAAACGTGAGAAAATGTGCGGCAATATTTTATTTCTTTTGTCCATCTATTTCATGCGACGTGACTGCTTTTATATTCGCGTTGAAAGGAATTGCGCAAATCTGCTTGTAAATTTTCAGTTTCTGTGCCATAATAGCGAGATTTTCGTTTGCTTTAAACGTTCCCCGGATTTCGTAATTTGCTATAAACCTTCAAAAATCTATTAAAGGGGCAATAATAATTATTGTTTTCCTCGTTCGACCGTTTATTACAAACTTCTGTCTTACATATTAAGATAAAAGAATATTATAAATTTCTTTTGCTATTAAAAAATTTTTTTTAAATTTTATTACAAAATATATATAATTTTTTCCCATCAAAGGCATCTTTAATTTATTTGTTCTCCGTAATAACCTTCCCAGAAGTTTTTTTATTTATTTTTATCTAAGCTGCCCGTCATAAAGTAACGTTGTCTGATAAACATTGCATAAATATTAAAAAGAATTTAATTTTATTGTGTTATATACAGCGTGTCCCACATATCTGGAAATGCGTAAATATCTCGAAACCTATAAAGGGAAGAATATTATTAATTCTCTATTATTATTGATTCTTAATTTTTTATCATTAATTTTAATTGTTGTTTATTATCGACGTTAAAATATAATCAATTCATCATGACTTAAAATTAGATTACCTAATCCAAACCTAACCCAAGCTGTTATATGTAGAATACTCGTTATAATATCCAGCAGGGAAAAAATTTCTCTCCTAGTCAATTTCTTCGACTGTATTTATACAAATACAAAATAGCGTAAATATAGAAATAAAGTTTTTGCAAAAATTCCAAATTATCTTAAATTCAAGACTACTCACTCTTAAATTTCATGAACGAGAATCTATGTAATTAAATAAACTCTATTTTCTTTATTTTATTTCACTCTCGTAAACTTTATTTCCAATAAAAAAAAAAACTACATTTTTGAGTAAAATAGGAAAAGACGAAGTCGTAGCAGAGTTAAAGAATCTAGATGTTTATATACAAGTTACAGAAGAAAAAAAATGAGAGAAAACCAGTCACGAACGGAACGATTGGCATGGTCGAATCGCATAAACGTGCCCCGTCCGTCGATACCTATGTGCTTACATTTTTATCGTAGAAGCTTTCCTGTCAGTGTAGGAGTACTGCGGAGGAAGCAACGTCGCATTTATATGCCAAGCTCGTTTAAAGACAACGACAACCTATGAAAAGAGGTTGTCAGTTCCAATGGAATAGGTACAGTTTTCCTAGTTCTGCAAGAGAGTTGTCGTAAAATTTTGCATTTCCCAGAGAATGTTATGATATTCGGAAGGATATGTCGAGCTATGTATTCGATCAAATTTCTTGAACCGTCATACCGAGAGAGTACTCTACTTTTTAAAAAATTTGTCGCGTGAAAATAAGAAACAATGTACAGAAAAATGAATACGATGATAGGATTATGTCTATACAATATGATAAGATCATGGAATTTATATTTTAAATAATTCATATTCAAAAGTACACCTATCCCTCATTTTACGCGAATGAAAATCGCGTAAATTAAGTTTGCCAGTGCAAAAGATAAAAGTACGTACACATATGACGACTATACACAACGTAATGTACTTTTATCCTTATCTCATACAGCATTTAAGATCATGCATAAAAATTATAATTTACTGCGTGAAAGAAGTGCCACGTAAATGATGGGACCGCTGTACACGGAATATGAGATCCTTTGTAAAGTATTACAGAATAAACAAATCAATATAGGACCTTGTATGCAGAGCTATAGGATATTTTAGCTAAATAATTGTATAAAAGACAGATAGAACACGAGATTTTATAGTGAGTATTCTGTATGAAGAAGAATGTTTTGTTGAATTGGTGGTATAGAGAACTAAAAAGACAGCATTTTATGTAAAATATCGTAGAATGATTTTGTGTTGAGCGCGAATAGGTATGTACATATGAAACCAGAATTTTTGTATAGAAAATACACGTTTATTGTATGAAAATGATTAAAAATATTTTATTCGAAGTATTGCCCATCGCTTTCTATACATTTTTCCCACCTGTCTGGCAATTGGTGGATGCCACGCTAAAAAAACTGTCACTCTTTTGAGACAAACCAGTCATCGAGGCATTTTCGTACATTTTCGTAAGAAGTGAAGTGCTGGTCAGAAAGTGCGTGTCCCATCGATGCAAATAAATAGTAATCGGACGGAAGCAAGTCTGGTGAGTAAGCCGCGTGCGAAAGTATTTCCCAACTGAACGCTTCAATCGTTTCCTTGAACGGTTTTGCTGTATGTGATTATGCATTATCATGAAGCAAAATTACTTTGTGTTGCCTTTTTTGATATTCTAGTCGTTTTTCACGCAAAGCTTGATTCAAATCGATTGTCGGTAGCGCTCAGTATTAACGGTTCCGCCAGGTTTTAACAGCTCATAATAGATCACACCCTTCTGATCCACGTTCTTCATTCCTCGCGTCAAAATTGCCACGTCTGAATTTTTTAAACCACTCAAACTGTGATTTACCAAGAGCATGCTCACCGTAAGCTTCGACAAGCATTCGATGCGATTCTGCATCAATTTTCTTCAAATGGTAACAGAAAATCAATGCTGTCCGCAAATCGTAGTTTCCAGGCACAAAATTCGACATGTTCAACGCTATAACAAACTTATATTGTTCTGAGTCGAAAATGTTTGTAAGATGTCAACAAAGACTTTTGGCATCAATGACGCAGTTTAGTGATAACTACATTATCAGCTAGGGCCATCATCTATAGGCAAATTCCGGTTTCATACTTACGGAATGTTTTGTAAAGTTGGGATCATTGTATGTAAAAATGAATAGTGTCGAGGCGTAACAATGAAATCAAATTTATAAAATGAGATTTCTTGGCAGTCGTCTAACATCTGCTATGATAGTCTCGGAATCTCATGTTCATGCTAAGCATGCCGTCAATAAAGTCACGAATTGCCGCTTTCCTTGGAATCTTTTAGCCTTGAACGTTTTATCTTTGATTCAAAATCAACTCCGCATGCATTCATAGGCGCTAATTGTCTATTATCGTTATTAAAAATGCATCCACCAAGGATCGTATAAAGATCCATCGACTACTCTCATTCAGTAGTAGAAGACGATAACACGGGCATCATTAGCGAGAATTTAGTAGTGAATACTCGATACACATCTAGCGTTAGCGAAATCATACCACGAATGGAAGATTGCAAAACTTCTGGAACCCAAAGAGAACAGAATGTGGAGATACTACCTTCGATCCACGCTTTCAATGCGTCCCTCATGGAAAACCCAGAACAAGCTAAGAACAACTAAAACAAGATAGGGAACTTCACAGGATAAAAATCGGGAAGCACTGCACATTACCGAGCAACTCATCAAGAAGAACCATCATTCAGACATCTACTTCGAAGCCTGTGAGTATAGGGCTAGAGCACTCCTGTAACACTTTCACATAAAATCCATTCCGACTCTTGGTAGTTGTTTCGATATACAGACAAACACATCTTCCCAAAACAATCCCAGCACCGGCACAATCTCTAACACAAACTCAGATCAGAATCACTCAACCGTTCCCCTCCTCATCTATTTTCACTCGCATGTAAAGAAAGCTACACAACACTAATTAAAAGTTTTCGAAACTCATATGGTTTTGGGTTACAAATAATATTTCTGGGAAATCAGATCACAATTCTCGACACTCACCAACATAGAAAGTTCAAAGAACTTTACATTTCAAATGGTATTCGATTTCACACCTATTCACTAGAAACCAAAAAAGCAGTAACCCTAGAGGTAAAAGGCTTGCTCAAAATTAAGCACAAGGGTATGCTACCTGCATTAAGATTTCAGAACCTCGATCCTTAACGTCTGGAAAAGAAACTACATGTAAAACTACAGTCTTAGCTGGAACAGTAATCCAAGAAGTTAGAAACAGATATTCTGGAATCTTAGTTCGTTCATGAGCCTACTGAGAAAGCTATGACTCTAAAAACTTTTACATGCTGTGCTTTCATTGTTAAACGCATGAACACACTTTGACCAATTGCAACAAGCATTCGAATTGCGTGAAATTGCGCTGGAAGATTCACTCACGAATGCACTAGGAAACTTGATATTCCTATCAACTTGCTACAGTTACAAAGAAAATCACCCGGCAAACTGTGGCCAGTGTTCTGGTCTGTTGCCGCATTCAGAAGAACGCCGATAACTTTCAAACGCCATCCGTCTAGAACCAAAAATCTTTGAGCCCCGACTCTCTCTCTAGAAACGTGCAAGATAGAAATAATAATAATCTTATAATATAACAATAACACAATATGGAAAGACAGATCCACGGGATATAGCAGAGATATAGGCACCTTTGTACGCAAATATTTCAAACCCGTAGACATTGTACAATCTGACAGTAGAAATAGAAACAGTATTCACTAAAATGAAGATCAAAACAGTCCTAACTATCGCAGCATGTTTATCCCCTATACTGAAATTAACACTTGAAACTCTCGACTTCATATCCACTTATAACTTCCTCATAGCAGGAAACCTCAGCACAAAATATGAGATATGAAACAACTTCATCTTTAATACAAACGGGAACAAACTTCGTAACCGCACCAACACTAACAACTACCATAGACTTAAGTAAACATGTTCCTCGCGAACCTATTAATGCAAACAGAGTGTAAAATCACTCACGACCGACCCTCCAATCACTTACTAATCATCCTCATCTCCACAAACAACAAACACATTTTATCGATAAAATTATAACATGCACAAACTGAGAAACTCTGCTTCTATCGGTCCATGAACTTAGATCTTTCCTCCACGTGGCACACAGACAAAGGAATTAACAGATTATAAAAGACCATCCACCGGACATATAATCAAAGTTGCAACTTGTATAAAATAGAAACAGACACAAAACAAATACAAAAGACTCGACTCACAGAACACAAACTAAGAAATAACTTTACCACTCAAGTAAGAAATCAGATTCTCCGCTCAAAACAAGTATATATTATACAATGGCAAGAAAAACCCAAATATTAATATCACTTAGAAGTCTGTCTGGAAGATATAGAAGACCTTATAGTCTAAATTCGCGTCTATTTTCGCTCCCGAAACCTGGGCAGAAACTATCTTCTCAAACAAGGATAAGGTTTCCTCGTAGAAACCTTCTATACTATACAACTCCATAAACCACATTGTTTCACTCTTGGAAAACTTCGTTACCTAATACGAACGTTGTTCAGCTAAACAATAGCAAAACGTACTCACCTACAATAATTCACATTATCAAAATATTGAAAGAACAACACTATAAATGTCAACACTATAGATCAAAAACCTCCCAGAAAAACTATACTATACTTCAACTACATTGTGATACATCTCCAAACAAGTCTATTCATTATCCTACTTCCGTAAATCCTAGAAAATAGTAGAAGCGATTTCCATATCCAAACGAAAGAAAAGCAAAAATAATCTAGTAGATTACAGATCTATCGGCTTACTAAACACTCCGCAAAATCTTTAAAAATTTAATACTCTTGCGACTCAATAACCATATTAGGCAACAAAATGTAATAACAAAGGAACAATACGCTTTCAAATCAGGGCATTCAAAGATTCAGGAAATTCTTAGAGTAACAGAATACATCATTGTTGAGTTGAATAAAAATAGATCAACAGCCCTGGCTCTACTGGATATTTAAAAAATCTTTGACAATATATGGCACACTAGACTTATAATTGAGGTAATACAAATTAACACCTGATCTAATCAAAATAATACCAAACTATTTGCAAGACCATGCAAACTACTTGATATACCATATATATCTCGGTTGCATGTGAGACTCCCAAAAACCTATTCAAGCGGAAGTCCCCTGGGGGTCCATTGTAGATCGTACTCTATTCAACATTTATATTTAACGACATCCCATTAAGTGAGAAAGTACACTCATGTACATATTCCCACGACACTGCATTATGCACATTCTCCCGACAGCCAAAAGGACCAACTAGCAATTTACACCATCTTTTCCAAGTTGTAACTTACCTCAAAATTAACGACAAACATATTCGATAGCAAAAGCAAGCATCCACATACTAAATTAATATTTCGACAAGAAACAATAGAATGAAAAAAAATAAGTAAATTATCTAATCGTTATTCTCAAAATTAGACTTGTACGAAAATCCATTGGAACAATCAGAGTTCCTTTTCTACTAATAGGTAAAGGAAGCTCACTGTCAACAAGACACAAAATCCGTTTAAATGTATAAAACAAGTGCAAGTGCACGACGTGAATACATTTGCAAAATATTTGGAAGATATGAAAGAGATTTCTAAGAATAATTCTAAACATTTCAAAAGATTGCAACTCTGTAACAGATCTCACTTAGCTACATCAAAGACCTCACGCAAAGAATAATAAACAGACCATTAATAAACCACCTAACAAAGAGTACAGCCAACTACAACATCAACAAAGTCCAAATGAAAAACAAATAGATTGTTATTAGCAACGTAGAGTAATTTGAAGTTCGTTAAATTTTTTATATAAAAAATAAATTGAAAATGAGTGGAAAATGTAAAATATAATATCAAAAGCTGTATAAAAAACATTACTAAGTTTAATATCTCCTAACATTTAAACAAATTCTAAGAACGCTATATGTATACAATTGAAAAGTATAATATTCGATGATTCTCTGGAAACCTAACATGTATTTTAGTTTAGATTATAAAACATTCTTCCATACTTATCTAATATGTAGACAAAAATAATGGAATTGTATAATGAAAGCTTTGGATAATAAAATAATCACTTTCCTGATATTAAATTTCATTTATTTGAAGTAGAGATTAAGAATATTGCCAATTTGTCTCAATATCGAAGGATTCCATATGTTTCCGACTTCCAAAAATGAAATGTCTTAATGCATATAGATACACAAGTAATTCTTCTTATGCATCAAACCAATGAAATTTTTTCCGAATGCTTCCAATGCTTCAATGTACGAAAGCACGGCCCATCGTTTTTCATTTGCAGTTTCAGTTTATATAAAATTTACAATAATTCACACACAGGGTGTTCCTATGATTATAGTACAATTGGCAAGAGAGTAATTCTATATGAAAAATTGAGCCGAGGCTGTCAAAAATATAGATCTTGTTTTTTCACGTAGAATTGCTCCCTTGCCAATTATATCATGTTGGAGTATCCAATTCAGTAATACAAAGCCATAAACATTCTAAAAATATAAATTAAAGACACAAAGCATAATTCAATAGAAGAAGAGAATATTTCATGTAAACTGTTTTAAGACGTCTTCTGGAATAAAATACCCAGCATAAAATTCCTTATTTTTTCCGGTTCGACGGTATTAAGTATATATCAACCATTGGCAAATCAACTGCTTAATTTTACTCTTCTGTTGTAAGAGGGATGCGACACAACTCGATGGTTCATTCGTCGCATTGTGTGTCGGAGCGGAACCATGCGAATTAAGTCTGATTAAAATGGATCGCCTGCGTGCGTTTCGCCATCAAAAAGCTATTTTCCATACTCAACTAAAAATACGTGACGGCAATAACAAGCCATTTTCGTAACGAACGGCATCGTTCGTTCGTGAATGAAGCAGTTTTCCGAGGCAAAATTCCCCAAAATAATGGGAACTTATTTCGCATCGGATAATTTAATTAAAATCATGCTGCGTGGTACTCGCTTGTACTTGTATATAGCAGAACATTCTTTAGATAACGCAAAGTCGGCATATACAGAGTTTGGGAATTTGAACTATACAATTTATACTAACACGAAACTGGTGTGAACTTGGATTAAAACTAACGGCTTAGGAATTGATTATGTTATGAATTTTAATTAATGCATAGATATTACGCAGATGATTAAAAAACAAATCGTAATAGACAGAATGTTTAAATCTTCATTTTCTATACTCAGACTTCCTTGATTAACCGTAAACGATGGATAGAAACAAAATAAATATCAACATGCTATAATCACAGTATTAGCATTATATCAGTATAGATAAAATATTTAACTCTCCAATTCCTATAACTCAGAAGCTGATACAATAACAAGATTTTCTCTTCTTATTTTTATTACGATATTTTTACCATAGTTCGTTGCTTTAAAAATATTTAATCTAACAAGAAAATATTGAACGAGGTAAGTATCAACAAGCTGGAATGACAATATCAGTGTATACAGAATAATTAATCCTCAAGTTCCCATAAATCAGATTGTCATGCAGTAGGAAGTTTTCTTCTCGTACTTTTGTGACAAATTACAAATAGTTTTGCTGTATTTCGTTACTTGAAAACAATGGAGAACACCGTATCCTCCAATGCAAAAAAGCTATAAACGGAAATTCAATGAAAAACCTACTACAGTCGCTCGCATTGATATTCCGACACCTTTTGAAACCGAATAACTTTCTCAAAATTGGACCAAATAAGCATAAGATGTGTAAGAAGACCAGTTTTTATAACTTTTTTATTTAAGCTTGTAATGGAAATTTAAACAATTTATGTTAGCTATATATCTTCTTACTGAACATTTCATCGAAGACGGTTAACATTGTTACGACTTACAAACAATTGAAAATGACGAAACTCGCTGTTTTCCACGACTCTCCGCCCAGTAATAAATCTAAAGATTCTTACATCTTTGAACGCCTGTTGCTTGTTTGTGCATCAACCGATTTCGACAAAATTTTCAGCGTGTATATAACTGACATAAATCTACAACACGTATTTTTTACATTTTTATTACAGATCCAGATATAAAGGTTGTAAGAGGCAACCGTTACTATATTTCCGATGATTCCAATCAAATGCAATTTTTCAAAATTCTTTTACACGTCATCTAGTAAACAAATCTTTCTAAGCTTTTTAAAAGGACTCGAGTCATCTGGTCCAATTTTAAAAGTTATTCTATTTTGAAGAGCGTTCGAGAACTAATGTGAACAATTGTATGTATAAAGGATAATTTAAAAAATCAATACAAAAATTGCACGCGGATGTTCCTGCACGCGCCTACTCCACGCGAGGAACCATAAAACGAACTCCACATACGGAATACACGAGCGTCCATTTAAGCCAAAAAGTGATATCACCGCCGCTGGGGACAAAATCACGTGTAAGTATTTTTGCAAACACCATAAATACAGCCGTAGGGTAAAATTCAGTCGGAAATCAAGCAGACGACAAACGAAGAATAATGTTGGCAATCTGACCCGCTATTCTAATATATACTATCTATATACATAGATACATAGACCGCCGACATTAATATATACATAGATAGTATATATTAGTATAGATAGTATAAATATGTATACAGTGTATGCACATTCAATATCTTTCAATATTAAAATTTAACGAATTTTGAAATATTTTTTGTAATAATAAATTATATACTATTAAAAGTCTCGAAACTATTTGAAGGAATTCATTTCTGAAAAAGACGAAAACTTTTTCAAAAAAATGCTTGTGAAGCTACCCAAAAAGTGACAAGATATAAGTAAAAAGAACAGCATAACTTGGATTAGTCAATTAGTCAGATTCATTTAAATTCTTATCTTTTCATTTTTCTTACACTTAGCTACGGATGTTTCAATCTATCCCATAATTTGTTAAGCAATACTATTTCTGCTTTGTTAGAAAAATATATAATTTACTTAAATAAGTACGACAATAGTTATATTCCAAGTTTGTATTAAATCAAATATAGAATTTTTTCATAGAAGATTAAGTACATAAATGTAGTAACAGTATAAACCACTATGGCGAAAGAGATACAACGTTTCGTTAGAGCAATCTGGGTCATTCTGTTTCCAGATGATACTTACGACTAATCCATAAATCAACCCTGCTTGAGTAGTATGCAAGTTTCTGTTCCAGTTACGTAAATAACTTTGTCGCCTTCGTTTCTTACATGAAAGCAAATGCAATTAAAGGTCTTGTACTACAATAAGAAGTGACCTCTGTTGAGAAACGTTAAGTTGGTATGATCGCTAGTTCCTACAAGCTGAGTTGGTACGACTTCTGACGAAGCTCTTTTGTCGTAGTAGTCGTCCACGTGTTAATTACTTAAGTGTATCCGGTGTGTTCAGACGTTTTGTACGAGGTGGTGAAATATAGAAAGTAAAATTCAATCTGTGCGAATTTATTAAATATCAACTCCAAACCTATATTTAATAACAATCTCTGTATTCTTTATTAGAAAGACATGTCAAGTTCGTTGTCAGGCAGTTTGTACAGGCTACGGGGCTTTCGTGATAGTGTTTGCTAATGCGTGCTATTTCTTATTTAACACGTAATGTTCCAGTGTTTTTATCGATTTGTGTGTTCAGTATACCAGTCTATAAGATTCTTTATAGTATTTTGTTCTAGCATCTTCTAATAATCTTTAAATTTGGGTACTGTGTCATTCCCCGTGTAGAGCAGGCATATGTCAAAATTGATTTCAAAATCGTTTCGTATTGTAATAATTTGTTTGTTATGTCGAGTTATGATTTTTTACCAATAAGACCCCGTAAATTTCTGCGTCATTTTTCATATACATAAGTATTAATTATATCTTGTTGCGGTATTGCCAAGCTGTTTAAACTGTTTGCCAGACTAGTTTGGGTTTTAAAAGTTTTAGTTGTAAAAGTTGTAAAAGTAATATGTATCTACCGACTTGCTGGTATTTGCTTCTATTTTTCATATTCTCAACAAAGCTGCGATTTCATTGAGACGCGATTACAATTTCTCCGAGATTTCTACGTCTAGATTAGGCTATGCCCGGGGCTAAGATTGATACGTTGTCGAAATATGTTACAATTACTGTATTGCTCTTTCCATATGTCGGCGGCAAGGACAGTGTAGAATACTGGGCCCAGTACGCTTCCTTGTGGAACACCGGAGCGTATTAGATCTAGGTCGAAGGTAATTTTCTAAAATTTTACTTCAAAAAGTCTATCGAAAAAATAAGATTTAAAAAGGAGGTAATACGGATGGAATAGTTGATCTCTAATTTGAAATAATA
This sequence comes from Bombus terrestris, assembly GCF_910591885.1. Classification (NCBI taxonomy): domain Eukaryota; kingdom Metazoa; phylum Arthropoda; class Insecta; order Hymenoptera; family Apidae; genus Bombus; species Bombus terrestris. Next base: position 9,450,678 of record NC_063275.1, read on the forward strand.
GTCATATATGCCATACTTTATCAAAAGGTTGGAAAATGTTGAGGAAAGCAGCTAAACAGCAGCTACTTTTTATCGTTTAGATTTTCTAAGACTTTTTTAATAAAAAAAATTTGTCTTTAATAAAAAATCTATAAATTTGTTCGATAGTGACGTGTTTAGGCTTAAAGGCGAATTGATGTTTCAGTATTCAGAAGCGGTTTGTACCAAGCAATTGATAGCGAGCTTATTGGTCGGTAAGATTAAACGTTTTCCGTAGGTTCACCTAATTTTGGAACTAATATAATCTGGGCTATTTTCCAAGTAATAGACTAATTATGTAGTAATTATGGGTAAAGTATGTAACTAACTATCGCATTGTAGGTGGGGGGTTAGAAGAGTAATGGCTTTCTTTAGAAGTTCCTTTAGAGTTTCAAAATCAGGAGCTTTCTTGAAGTTTAACAATTTGCGGATTACCGGATTTTGCTTCTGCAATAGTGTACTACTTGATAGGAGATAAAAGTTGAAATGGTATTTCCAATTTCTATTGCAATTGTTCGTTTGTGGATGTTCGTCTCCGCCGTTAATCGGGTGGAAAGTCTTTTCAAAGTATTTGACAAATGTTACTGCTTTTTCTTTATCCACGCTTGCCCATTCTCCATGCCGTTCTAATCGATGGAATTGATTTTGTTGGTTGTTTTATTTTTCTAGCGACGCATCAAAGTGAGTAATCTGTGTCTTCAAATAAGTTCAAGTGTCAAGTTCTCCAATTATTCTTTTACGAAGTGCTTCCTTTCTTTCCTATAATAAATATTTTAGTTTTCTAGTAGCTCTATTTAATAGCATTTCATCGTACGGATGTTAAGTATGCTACCAATGTTTTCTAAGTAATCTGTTACGATTTAGTATTTCTATAATTCCTGGACAGTTGTACGAATAATAGCTATTGGTCTTTTTGTTTATTTTTGATGTGACTCTCCATACAGTTGCACAATATTAAACTATTCTACTGCATCATCTATATTTTACTCTGCTTTTAATGGGATATTTAATTGAATAAAGTCATCAATGATATCACCAAACTTGTTTTAATCCGTTTTGACGTTGTGACGTCCAGGCGTCCTTTCTGTTAACGCAGAGAGTGTTAATTGCTGCAGTTACTACGAAGAAGTCGGAAATGCGAAGTCTAAACATGATTCGACAGTAATCTTATTTCTCGGTATATCTTTTATTATACTAAGCCGGTTCATCAGTGCTGTAAACCAATAAGTATAATTCGTTTACTGCTTTGTTTAATTGAATGCATTGTGGAATTGTAACTTCTAGAAACTCCATGAAACTGTGGCCGAGTTGATGACAAAATCGTTTGTACATTTCTGTAATCAACTTGTACCTAGAAGGTTTGTAAACTGCGGGAACAGTTGGTGGACCGAACCAGCCTTCTGCAACGATGCTTGTGCCCTGTAGGTGTTTCTCGTTCACCGGTGCTGATATATGATGTTTAATGGTATTTTTTATAATTATCGCTGTGTCTGCACGAGCATTACCATTCGGAGAAATATATTGAATATTATAATATTCATTATGTAATATTAATTACGTAAAGTGCCTTATATTTTACAGAAACTATGTGACGTAAAATGAGTTTCTAATATTAAAAATATGTCAACATTTGCAGTGTTTATATATGCCTGAATTTCTATATTGTCTTGACAAAGGCCTTTAACATTCTAGAACGTCATATTATATGAAAGAAACAATTATAATTTTTCTGACAGATGATTAAATGTAATTGATAATAAATTTATTTATTTTGTTTATTCACTTACAATATTTTTTAATTCCATTAATATTTGCATCATATTAGTCATTTTACTATTACTTTGTTCAGGATTAATTCTTGATTGAAAATGTTTATTCTTGTTTTACCGTCTTATTTTACCGTCTTATTTGTCCAGCAGTATCTGCATATAACAGTCCTCTCCTATTGGAATGTTCTAATCATTCTATATTCTATATTGAAGTTTGGTTGGTATTTGCATAGTCAGACTTTTTTTTATATATTCTGCATCCTTTGCAATTAGATGGACGATCGCCCTGCGAATTAGTACGTTTGATATTCTCGTCGCTGTTTTGTTCTCTTGCTATCTGAAGTGAGGTGATTCTTTGTACATTTCATACATCTGAAGATTCTGCGACAGTAATTGTGAGTATGCCCAAAGCGTTCCCAAAACTTTAATTTTTTTCTGGGTAGCTGTATCGTCGCATTTTTGTCTTATAAATTTTGTAAGATGAGTTTATTGTAAAGATTTTTTTATCGTTTAGAAATGGGTCTAAATCAACAAAAAAGAGCAGTAAATAAATAATCCCGTGCCTTATATTATAAGCAAATGCAAATGTTTTATGTTCGCGTTCTTCTAGTTCGTCAGTTATCACTTTCTGATCTGCTACTGGGTGTAAATTTTTTATCACTATGTAAGAACTCTTTTCTTCCTTATAGTTGATATAAAAATAATTGATAGAAAAACATACATGATAAATATAACGGAACATATATTACTCGCAGAAATTCGATTATTCAAATAAGGTCGATTTATGGATCTACGATAATGGCATAGCTCTACTGTTCACTCTCTATATTTGCATTCCGAAATTCCGAATTTCTCTCTTTATACATTCTGTACTTTCTAGGACAAATATTCGTGCAGAAATGGCTGCTGGCTGAGTGTTACCCTCTTTTAAGAACTTACCTTAAACGTAGGAGTGTGCCTTCGCCAGTGGGGTGTGCCTAATGCTTCATAGCTTCCACAAAGGCTCATTCATCAGGATTCTGTGCAAATGTTATTAAAACCTTAATTGAGATATTACATCACATCGACGATATCAAAAGTGAAGTTATTTCTATAATAGTTATTATAAAATTGTTCGTTCGATTGAAACAAATTTTATGTTACAAGGAAAGCATACAATATATTTTAATAAAGCAACAAAATGTATGTATTTACATGCAAATAATAAATGGCGCTGTTGGTATTCATGTTATGTCATGGCACATAACATGATAATTTTTATAATTTTTATTAGATCAGCGATTGAATATTGGAAATTAATCCCGACTAATAAACGATACATAACTTTATCTTCACTTTAATTTCAAACTTCAAAATTATCAGAATATAAAGAAAAATAAAGGTAAACGCGAATGTAAAACGCTGATGTAAAACCACATAATTCTTTAGTTTCATTTCTAGCTTCCTTTAGAGGCTAAATTTAAAAAAGTGTTTCTATCATTTTATCAATAGAAGTCACGCAATGTACTAATACGATATAATATATAGGGTGTTTCGAAAATTATAATACAAACGGCTAAGTAGTGATTCTACATGCAAAAATAAATCGAAAAAAAAGAATAACATTTTTCCAATTTAAGGCTTCGTTTTTTAGGAAAGATATGTGCGAAAACTCATCAGGTATTCGTGTATTAACCGGGAGTTTCGAATTATGAAACTTCTGTTTCTGGTCGCGTCTGTATTATATATGGACAATGTCACGATTTTCTTCATGTTATCGTTGTTGTCTTATCTCCGCAATATCGATTATTACTTTTCTTTATTTTGCACTTTTTTGTATTAGTAGTTGTTAAGAATCATTTTATTAAGCAGGAAGCAAATCGTGATATTGCCCACGTTTAAAAATACAGATACGACCAGAAACATAAATTTCATAGTTCGAAACTCCCAGACAATACCTGATATTTATTTTCAAACTTACGTTTTTCGAAAATGAAGCCTCAAATGAAAAAATGTTATTCTTTCTTTTCGACTTATTTTGCCATTTGTGATCACCATCTGACCGCTTGTGTGATGATTTCGGAGACATCCTATATATGTATAAACTTTATTTAAATATTGTAACAATATGGAGGTACAAATCAAAAATTTCTCATTCAATTACAGGTAAAGATTACAATCTTTTACACACACAATAGTAGAGAAACAAAAAATATTGAAACTTCTTCAATTGCAAAGTTAATATATATTAACATTTTTAAAACTGAATACTTTTTAATTTATAAGAAAAATATGTTTTTATTAATTTTGTAAAGAAAACATGCACTGATATTTACAATTAATTTTATCAAGGATAAATACATTTATTTTTTAGTTATTTAATAATTTATTAAAGTGCGAAAGAGTTAAGACAAAATACAAAATGCAAAACCTTTAAACACTTTATTTTCTGTAAAATTCTAAGGTTACTTAATTCTCCATTGAAAATTCCATTTAATTTTTCAATTAATCTAATACTTTCGGAATGACTTAAAAAACACCCTTAAAAAACACGGTTCTATCAGCGCATTATATCATCGCAGTACCGATTACTTGGAATCCTTGAAAATCGCAAGATAATTGTCCTATATGCGGTTTACGTGCATTCGAAATGACATCACGTGCTCGGGTTAAGCATGTTCTTTGATAAATTAAAACTTTAGACATACATACAACGTGGCAAATTGAAAGCATCTGAGAAATTTTGCATGTAAAATTACTATCCGCATTCTTTCGCGGGAGGAATGATCCCTCTTAACTTTTTATACTTCCAACAATTATGCTGTTTTTTTCAATATTGCATGAGTCTTATAATCTTATTTAAAAACCCAGCTTACAAAATTATTAAACTTGAACTTCAAAAACATATTCAATTTCAAAAATATATTGAGTTACTCGGAATCTTCGTAAAGAAATTCTAGAAAAATTAGAAAATGTATTTTCGTGAAAATGACATTTTATATTGTCTACTGGGAAATTTAATAAATTTGAAATTTTGAAATTAAGAAATATTTAATAGTATGTTTAGTAAATTTTACTATGTATCTGAAACTTCGTTATATTCAATAACGAATTTTTTAAAGTTGTATTTGAAAGTTTCGAACTTAATCAATTTTAGAGTGTTCAAAAAGTTTTGTGCAAAATTAATGGCGGTTAAGTGATGCTTTATACGGCAAATACAACGAAATACAAGTTCCAGCAAACATTTCATTCTGGAAGAAAATTTATCAAATTTTTAATTAGAGTCTTTAGTATGATTTAGAAAGAATGAATTTCTTTTCATAATTATTCCTTCCAGTAAACATACAAATAATTGTTCTAGAAAATATTGTAATTTGAAGCATAATGAATATATTATTACAAACATAAATTAATACATTGATGTATACAGATGATAGAAACTAATATTTAGACTGTAGATGTTTATGCAAATTTATATTTTTATAAATACGGATAAAGAATTTCGACTAGAATGAAAATATAATTCCTAAATTTAATAATGTGTACCTAAGCATTTTATTTTTGATTTTTATACAATTTTGCATTTGTGTATATCTTTGTATATACATTTTTGCATACTCACACCTGTCACAACTGCATAAATATTTATAATCTATTAATGTCTCTTAATTACAACAAATGTAAATAAAGTAATTGTCATTTCTTTCTCAAAAATTTGATTTCATTTACAAAGGATTAAAATTCATCGAGGTTTAAGATTTCTCTCTTCTTGTTTCCAATTTTCAAATTAAGATACAATGCTGCTTCTTTTCTTCGCTTATTTTGTTCGCTTCAAATTTGTCGATCGTTTTCGTTCAGATTTAAGGTTATACAAATGTTATGAAACGATCCTATTTGAACAAGAATACTTACGATTAGTGTTTATACTGCCGATTCATAAGCGACAATATTAGATATATATATATATGTTAGACATAATACAATATATTGAAACTCGCAAGGATATGAAATTCTCGGACGAAAACACGTGGCTCGCTTTTTTAACGATCGTCTTCCCCTGATTGTGATGGCAAATTTAGAGTCCTTCGACGACGACCAAACCACTCTGCGTTCTCGTCTAATTATACTTCTAGCAACAGCTCATAGATGGCGAGTGACATTTAACTGTAGTAGTAAGCATATATATTACACTGTTGCCATTCTCATGTTCTCGCGAGCGCGAGTTCCGAGTTAAATGAATAACCCAGCAGTAAGACAGCGATCCAACCCAAACTTAACCTTTGTCTTTTATTTATGTTTTGTACAAGTACATACTGTTTGGAGATGAAAAGAAATCTGGCGGGACAGCACAGGACCAAGAGTGGCACTCTTTATCACTCACCATCATATGGTGCATATTGTTTTATTTGTACATGTGACATTTTCGATCAATACGCGTGCTTAACTTTACGATTGTGCTGAATCTGTCAAAAACAAACAATGAACCAATCAGGTCCGCATTTCTTCCAGAAAACTTCTTTGGCGAAGTGTGTACATTGAATTTAACGTTTCTACTGTGCATATATACGCATATGTATGTAATAACTTTTCATTCTTTTGTATGGTTAATAATCCAATCCAAGCGATTGATATAACTATAAATAGTGAAAGAAAAGAAGTTTTCAAAACACAGTGGTTTAAAAAAGAAAGAAAAGGATAAAATTAATTTTGATAAAGTTATAGGACTGTTCCCTCCTCCTCAATTTCGATGATTTTTTACTATGTTATGGAAATCGAAATTTTTAACAATATTTTCCTATACATATAATCGTCGGTCTCGCTTAGTTTTCTGAGTGTATACACAACAGTGTATTCTTGCCTATAGTAATGCCACTGTGTCAATGTTGGTTGCCGTTTATTTTTTGTTTATAAATAAAGGTTAGGCGAGCTTACAAACCCCATCCATATACAAGGCTGCAAGAAATGTCTTATTATAACCTATAACTTAGAACTTAATTAAAAATGAATATCATCAATGTATTGAGGTTACATTTATGTGCAATAGTAACAATTATTCTATTTCGTAAAATAATGTCAATTATTCATTCGCCTATTATTTTTATAATTAACTTATTATTTTAGGTAAGCGTTGCACATAATACATAATAGCATAACATTAAAAAATCGTCGAAATCGGAAAGGACAGAGCGGTTCTACAAGGTCAACTTTAACTTGTAAATAAATTTGAATGTTCTTCAATATAATTATATCAATATAATATAAAACTCAAATCTTGTTTTACGTTACTGGTAACATTATTACAACTTTATACTATTTATATACTATTTATTATCTCAGCAATTTTGTATATTCATATTTCCTTCATTTCTATATCAAAATGAAAAGAATTTCGCCACAATGGCAATGTAATAGCGCGTTTAATAAAACTTAAACGATTGAAACTGCTAAGGGAATAATCAATAATTTACCTATAATTTTGTTAATCACGTAATACAAATCATCGTTAATCCTTAGTTTGCGCTCTATTCCTTTTTCGGAGATTGCTAATCTAATCCTATAATACAAGAAAATTGTCGTGGTCGTGCAAATTAACGTTATCGCCTATTCACTGCTTACTGAGATGTTTATTTTTGTCATTCAGTTCCTATAATTTGACCATTCTGACTTGGTCGAATACGATATTATCCTGTAGCATTGATCAACGTATAATTATGTATAAAGAATATCGCTTTTAGTCCCCCCTTATAATTCAAGCTATACGTAATCAGAGAGATATATCTTCCTCAAAAATTCCAATAAGAACGTAATTTGTTTATGATAGCGGAGGATGTACTGGAAACAATTATTCGCATCATTAAATTCAAGAAGGGATGTAATAAACTGTCGTGTAAATAAAAAATAAACTTTATAACGATGTAATATCTAATCGTATTTTAGAAGAAACTAACAGTGATTATCTTTATCTACTTATTTATATTACGAACGAAAAGCTTCGTGTAAAAGAACAATATAGAAAGTAATACACATAAAAATAGGGAAAATAATATAGGATTATAATCTATAAATATTAAAACAATTACTGGCTACGTTTAACTGGAACAAACTACACTTTATTTAATATTTTACGTTATAAGCGTATACATATAATGTGAATGCAATAAGATATTTATATGATAGAAAATTAATTAGAATTAGAAAATAAAAGCAGCGAAAAGCATTCAATTTGTACTAAATAAATACGTGCCCTAATGCTTACAGCCGAGAGCGTATACATATAATATAATAAAATGAAATAAAATAAAATAAAGTAAAATAACATAGTATAGGGATGTAAAACAATATGTGCAAAAATAAAAATATGATATTCATAGATAAAACCGTAGACATAAACATAAATTATACTGTATAATTAAACTGTAAGATTACCAACTGGCGACTACTTTAAGTTAAACAATACACATCATTGTAGTACCCACGTACATTATACTATTATCATTTATGTAATATTTTAATATAGAATAGCATGATAATAAAATAGTAAAGATTATAAAAATCATAAATTAAATTAAATCCAAAATCAAATGGGAAGATAATTTTTATATGGAATTATAATTTAATATATAATACAACAATATAATAATATAATAATAAAATATAATATGGAATAACTTTTAGCTATATAATATAAAATAATATAAAAATAATAACAAAAATTTGTAAATATTTGTACGCATACGCAAATCCACTTTTCAAACCTCTTTCGTCTTCAAAATTTTATTGAAGAAGCACGAGAAATATTACGAACGTCTCGCGGTCTCGCAACTGCACACGACTGTCCGTGTTCACGCGGAAACGAGACCTGTTCACGGCAAAGTATGTATACTGTCTCGCAAGTATATTGTTAAAACATAGGGAATCCGTTTGATAACGAGCATAGCCCCGGGTGCGGTCTGCATTTTGCTGTCTCGTGGGATAAGGTTAACGAGGATATCACGAACACTATCCACACAGACCACGGACAACGCTCATTCGAAAGGACAGCTTACCAGAGTGTGAATTTCTCTGTACTTTCATGCGTGACGCAACTAAAGTCGATTCCCTTGAAGTCTGCTTCAATGTTTCAATGTATTTACCTACCATTTTATATATTAACGAATAAAAGGAAATATGCAACCAGTTGAACATGATGCTGGCTTTGTTAACGTTACTGCGGATAATATATTTTCCTTCCTTGGTCAATATGTAAATGTTGATATATCGAATTTTGTGTATTATCTACATTTATTAGATATTCCAGATATTCTGACAGAGAGACGATCGCAAGATAATTTTATCGTATGATTTTTAATAATATACTTAATATTATAATGTCTACAATATGTAACATTATTCTTTTATTTGTATATTTATAATGATAAGTAATAAAAGCAGTGATTCAAAGACTTATAATTAATCTAATCAACTTAGACTTCAAATAGGGGAGGAATCTGAAACAATTTTTCCTAATATGACGAGTCTAGAAATCGAAAAAATGATAATATAAAATTGTGATATTTTAAATAATTAAACATAATTATCGCTTGTAATGCGATAAGCTATAATTTTCTATATTACAACTCACAAAGAACTGAGAAAGATAATACATTTGGCTATTCTCTATAACCTATAATACTTAATTTATTAAGAAAAGTTATATATTTATACGTCAATATTTTTTAAATCTTTTTTTGTTTATCTACCATTGTACTATGTATTTAAATACTATAACATTATATAGAACAAATAGTTTATTCAGAACAATTATTTCAAAAAAAGTTTCAGTTTACCAAATTCAGACAAGGAACTATACGAATGCATAAATGAATTATCAGATAAGTCATAAGTAATAATGAATATTATATCAAAGACTAACAAAAATTTCACGTAAGTCTTGATTTCTAAAATTAATCTCTTTTATTTCAAAGAATGAAAACCCCAGAACTTTCTAATTAATCTAACCTACATATGTTTTCTTTCATAACGAAAGAATTAAGTATTTCCAAATAGGTCAAAGTACTTTAGCCTCGAGGAAGCGAAAGATCACGAATACTTTTACGAGTCACTGTACTTATATTATCCACGATACTCTTCTTGAACTCTTCAAACAGTGGAGACCTGTGAATCCCCTAGCTACTTTTTCTTAACATCAAAGTATGTACATCGAATATCCCCAAGGTGTCGGCACAAGAAAAAGGTAATAGATAATCATGCTCTGCGCTTCAGTTCTTGCTCTGATTGCCAGTTAATCCCGTTTGGCTGGTCGGGATGGCGAAAAAGTGCCCGGTGATTGGGTGTCTCGTGGGCAACCATGTTAAAATTCTGTGAGTGTTACACTCATAAATCGCGTTAACCTCACACAATGTACCGCCTGCCTTAAGCTCAGAACAATGCTCTCAGGGGAGGAAAGAAGACAACGAATATCGGCAGAAGCTACAGGTAGAAGCTACGTGAAAAGAAAAATCACTGTTGGCTCTTCAAGATATTTGTTCGCCATAAATATTTTGTGCTATCAATGAGAATACAGTTACTCCCGCGATTACTATCGTGTTGTGGAGCACAGAAGTATAATTGTACGCGATGTCCGGTAACCGGAGGTACAAATTGAGAATGCTTTCTCATGAGGAAGCGTTGAAAATGTAGAACAACATTTCTACATACGAGAAAAACGATTTTGAAAATCTACTCAGTACTGCCTACTAATTCTATATTTAATCTTACTTTTGTTTATAATATTCTATTAAACCAAAAGCGTATTTTAAAAATAGCAGAAGCATGAAAGAACTAAAAGATATAAATAATATGCTATGAAGATTGTATAATAATTTATAATAGTTCCAAGAGCACAACTGTGTGTGAAATACCCTGGTCGACACTCTGAACAGTTTCCAATGATAAAATTATTGTACGAAAATAATACATATTTAGCACTATCCTTCTCTGTGAAACCATCTGAATTAAATAACAGAAAAGAAACTAATAGTATAAATCGACAGAAAATATGATAACAATAATGATAAAAATCAGATAATGATATTGCCCATACGTATAAATGCAAACATGAATAAAAACAGAAGTTGGTCGAGTTGAAACATACAGTTAGCATGTACGAGCAAGAAGTGCTCTGTAAGGAATGCGGATCTGATTGGTTGTTTTTAACAGACTCAACGGAAATGTAAAGTTAAACATTCGTATTGATCGAAAGTGTGACATGTAGAGATAACACAATGTAACATCGCGTGACGGTGAGCGATGAGAGCAGTACTTCTCTTATCTCTGTGTCGTCTCTCCAAACTTCTTTCCATCTCCATGTTATATATGTATCGAACAGATTTTCAAAATTGTTTTTTTTTTGAGAACGAAATCTCATATGCAACAAAAGTTTTATTCTACATGTTTGACCTATGCTCTTTCATAAGAAAATCATCCATTGCTCGGTTATATCACCAATTACTGAACACCCTATATATAGGCGATAGCATGAGATTTAGTAATAAATAGCAACCGGGGTAATATTCTGTTGTAAACACGAATTTCCTTTACTGGGATACGAGGATTTATTTATTTCCGATAAACTCGAGGGAGAAATGTAATTGAGGTCTAGCGGTAGATTTAGGGTACCGATGTTTTTTCAAATATACAGTGGCTATAAAAAAACTAGGAAAAGGTTATTTATTTATGATATGTAAGATGAAGTAAAAAAGAAAACAGCGTCAGTAATATCTTTAATCAAAAAGATAAGAAGAGAATGTAAAATACAATCTTTTCATATATCGCTTCGTTTTTAAGAAAATCGAGTTTGAACTTTTCTCAGGAATACCTGAACGCCTAATTCCAGGTTGGACAGAAGTAAACAATTGACAGAATGTTATTGGAAATGTGGAAATAATTTGAAAATTTAGAATAAAATATTTTTACAAGACGCCTTGTTTCCGAGAAAAAATGATTTCAAATTCGTCAACAATTTTTAACTAAACGTATAAAAACTCTATTATCTTGAAGACGAAGTCTTAAAAACAGAAATCTTACTCCAAATTTTTGACTTATTTTCGCATGAAGAATAATTTCCTATTGATTATTTACTTATATCCGATGTTATTCTATAATAAAAATAATATAAGGAAAGTAGTATTATTTAGTGTTAAAGTCAAATAAATCATTTTTATCTAGTTAACTCTTCCAAACAAAAGAAGAAATAATTTAAATTGTAATATTAATTTGAATGTTAAATGTTGTGTTTGGCATATATTTGAATCATAAACGATATAACCGAATTATTTTATAATATATAATGAAACAAGTTGAAGAAAAATTATTTGTTTATTATACCACTATACTACTATACTAACGCATAATTATTTTACAGTAACATATAGTCAAATAAGCTAATCAATTTTCAAATATTTTACTTAAATAATATCCAAGCCTAGTTTGAATCCATTGAAGCTATAATAAAATTATTAGAAATTGCTAGTGATAAAATAAAACGTCTTTTAAACATTTATGGAAGATAAAGTGAATGGAATAGGTAAATTTATGGTTCAAAGTTATTTTCTATATGTATATTATGAGATATACATATGGAGACAACATAGGAGATCAAATAGAAAGAAATTTGCTTATTTGTATAAGTTGGAGATCATATTGATGAAAAAAATCACTTGCTTTTATAAATTACAAATTATACCAACCGGTAGAATGTTATTATTCTGACATCAATCATTTTCAACTATTTTCAACCCATTTTCTAATCCATGTAAAATAATAAAAAAATATTTTTCGAAAACAATAAATCAATGAGAAAAAATAGAAGTAACATTCTAAATATAATAGCTATAAATGCTATAAATGACTTAAAATAAGAGAAAATGTTTTTAACATTTAAATAAAAATGATAAAACAACTAAAACTTAGCAGCCGCCTATTACAAAGTATATAATGTTTTAAAGACTTGATGCTAAATTGATACACAAGAAAAAATCAAATAATTGAAAGAAATTTACCTATTTGCGTGGATTGTAAAAAGTCACGTTATTTTAATTTTACTTTTTAGGATTCCACTTTTCTATTTTATTAGAAGGTAAATTATATATATATTCGCATAATTTTAACACAATGTTACTTCAATTGACTTTGGGAGAAACGTGTGTTATTTTCTTAAGCGCCAATACCCTCAACCTTAAATCAATTGCTTAGCCTCCTGGGATAGTGGATTTAACAGCGCTTGATTTTTATTTGTGGAATCACATAAAACAGTGTGTACATAAAACAAGTAGAGATTAAGGACAAATTTTAATAGAGATTGAGAGACTAGATTTAGGTGAACTAATATTGCAAATGCATTCGTATTAATTCGTAAAATATCAGGAATATACTGTCTCTAATTGTTAATTAATCGTTCATTTGTACATTTTGGTTAAATTCGAATAATTTTATAATAAATTAACTAAAATGTTCAAATATTTATGAACAGTAGTATATGTCACAATCAGAAAAAAGTTATATCGATTAAGATCGTACATATTTTAATTAAAAATTCACATTTTAAAACATTCCACTTAGATACACGCCAAAAAGGAAGCACCCAGCAGACCTCACAAAGGATATAACCTAGCAAACGCGAGGATGGTACTCCGCTGGGGGTAGCCACCTACATGTTAAAATAACTGCTAAAAAATTCGACCTAATGTCCACATTGGAAAAATTGTGAATTTTAAGAAATAAATAAAAAAAAAAAAAAGAAAACTTAGATACACAACTCACATGGAAACAGCATACTAAATCAATAATAGACAAAATACAGACAACAAGGAGACAAATGCATTGGCTAACAAGTCGAAGATCCAAATTAAGCATAGAAAATAAATTAAAAATATACAACACGATCATAAAACCAATTTGGACGTACGGAATACCACTATGAGAGACAGCAGCAATGAACCATATAAACAAAATAGAGACAATGCAAACTAAAATTCTTAGAACGATAGTAAGCGCACAATGGTACGTTAGAAATGAGGACATACGAAGGGACCTGGGAATCCCAACGGTCAAGGGAACAATCAGCAGTTACGCCAAAAGATACAAGGCAAGAATAAGAACACACCCAAACCGACTAGCAGCGGAAACGATCAACACTTTAAATATGGAAAGAAGGTTAAAAAGGAAACACCCAGCAGACCTCACAAAGGATATAACCTAGCGAACGCAAGGATATTCCCCCCGCTCGGGGTAGTCACCCACATGATAATAATACCGTTAAAAAATTCATCCTAATGTCCAAGTGGACAAATTGAGAATGTAAAGAAATAAATAAAAAAAAAAAATCACAACTTAAGGACGGTTGAGAACGATTTAAGCTATTCCAACACGAGTTAGATGAAATTGATGAAGATGACATCGCTCAGTAACAAGAAGCGTTGAGACAGTACCGAGCCATTTAGCTCGGCTGCTCAAGTAGAACTAAGTTGGGATTGATGTGATTTTAAATACCCAACCTCTTGCATGTTAGATTGTTAGTATTTATCCAATGCCTTCCCTTATGATCTTTAGGGTGCTTTCGAACAGTTTATCACTTTTTCTTCGTATGCTGTTGATGTTTGCTGGGGTCGGCATGATTCGTGATGTGGACCGATTCTGTGGTTGGAACCTTCTATTGGTTGATCGTTCAGCTACGTTGAGACGCTGCTTGGTTGCGTGCCTCGATCAATGGGTTATATCTCTTCGAAGGTGACGTCACTGACTTCGATGGAGCGATACACTTCCGCTGTTGGCTTCGATGTAAACACGTGGCACTGTGTGGTCACTGGTAAGTACACCTTTCACTAGCACGTGATCCGACTTGAAGGACCATGTAATTTCGCACGTTCACGGGGAGACGCGATCTCGAAGAAGCGCGCCAACGGGAGTCCTAAATTCCCGTTACGATTTGAATAATCGACGCCACGAACCATTCGATCCTTTATTTCTCGTGGAATAATAAGGGTAGTTGATTGAATATAACTCTGTTATTAACAGGCTATTATATATTATGACTTATCCGACAACTTCAGTGTGATATAAGATTGAGTATTTGATATGACAACTACGAACGAGTACGACCCGAGACTCCTTTCGCGTTGACGATGATGATGACTGTTTTCGACTCGGAGATTCTTACTGGACTTCCTACTCCTGCTGTTCCTCGCACTGGCTTCTGACTCGCGTTGATCTAAACTAACTGATGAGCTTTAACTGTTACTTGGATGTTACTGTAGAGCAAGTCTAGAGCGCAAGTGGAAGAGGGATGAAATGAGCCTCCTGATGTCGTAGAAGAAGTATAGAGATGAAGTGACTGTTCTGTAGTGATGAGAGCAAGTCTAGAGGGATGAAGCGACTGCTCTGTCGCGATGAGAACAAGTTTAGAGCACAAGTTGACTGTCCTGTGGTCCCGAGAACAAGTTTAGAGCATAAGTTGACTGTTCTGTAGTCCCGAGAACAAGTGAAGTTCGTTCTTATATGGTTACGGAGGAAAGCTCGATAAGAGTGTGTCCTTTGAACGAAGAACGTGGATTCGTTGCTCACACTTTTCGTTAGGAAAGTGAGGGTAACGATTCACGATGCCGATTGATTACGACCAACGTTTGAAATGAAGATAGGAAGAAGAAGCCTCCTACCAACGTGGCACATGGGCGACATTGTTTATGGAAAACCAGCTTTTCCATTAGACAACTATTCGTTTTTTCCATAAGGTAACTATCTGCTTTCTCCGTAATTTGTAAGAACGTGCAATAGACCTAAGGACTGTTTTAAGTACAAACTATAAACCAAAAATACTTGCAGGATTAAAGGTTAATAAGATTCGGTTTGTGGTGGAGCCTTAGGTTTATTGAGGGTCTGTCGAATAGCATGAATTTATTAACAAGAATGAATATATATATATGTGTATGTATATAGCATATACATTGGTATTTCGTGAAAGTTATACAAACCCTGATCGCTTAGTTATACATTCCTGACCATGTACCTAATTAATGATCAATAAATGATCATTCGATGTACATCGCGGCACAATTATTCCCGTGAATGACACACTACTAATCACTTTATTCCCATTGCCACTGCATTTGACAATCACGTCAATCAATTGGCACGCAGGCCGAGGCTATACGTCGAGCGCATTCTGCCACCCACGATCTTCTGAAGCTCTTCAAAGTGCAAAATCGCTTGAAAAATGGAACGCCTGGTAGGATAATCCATAGTTGATTATTGGAAAATGTTTGGTGAAAATTGGAATTTTTTACCGCATCGTTCGAAATGTTTGGCACGATATTTCTGTGTATGCTAATAAATTATCGAATTACCGATGGATTTATTTTAAAATTCTAATAAAATAAATATGGAAAATGTTAATGAAATTTGTTGAAAATAATCCAGTCTATTTTATTATAAATTTGTATGAAAATTTCCAATGAATATTTTTTAGTATTTCAAGATATACATTTTAAATTATAAATGTAATTCGAATTGATTTTCTGATTTATGTAAGTTATCGTTTTTTCTCCTAAGAGTAGATAACAGTTTCTGAATCAAGTTTCAGCATCAAACATTACATACGAATATCATTTCATTTTATGTATAGATACTTTACAATTAAAACCAATATTATGTATAATATGCAAGAAAGCAAAAATGTAAAAGCGAGAAAAATCACTCACTATTACATTATAATGTAAAAATGTATTAAATAGCATCAATAATAAAATTAGTAATAGTATGAATAAAATATAAAAATTGACATAAACATATGAAATTATATTACAGCAGAATCCAATTCTAATATTGCTAATAACTATATTACTTCAAATAATAATATATGTATATATAATAATAAATAATAATAATATATGGTAGTATATTACTATTATATATAATAATATAAATAATCCCCTTCTCTCTCTCTCTTTCTCTCTCTCTCTCTCTCTCTCTCTCCCTCCCTCCCTTCTTTATAATAATTGCAATAGTTCTAATGTATTTGAATTGAAAATTTTTAAATAAATACCACAAATCTTGTATCTATTTAAGCTTCATATACATAAAACTACAAGTAATTATTTACAAAGCGGACGGCTTTATCGATTTCAACAAGATTCCTTGAAATATATTGTCAAAGTCAACATTCTGAACATCTTTTCCCTGTACACGTTTCCTATACACGTCGCTCGGTTTTAGTTTCCGAGATATTTGCAATAAGATATTTGCTTCACGGCGTTTATTTTCGATAATCATTTCCAACTTACGTAAGAAAGAAAAATCAATGGATTAGGCTTGAGTTAAATATTCGGTCGCGTTGCGAGGCCGTGGGTAACGCAACTGTGAAATAAGACAAAATATAAAATAATAAATCAAATATAATTCATACTGAGCTTTACATTATGGTGTAGTTATTCGAAATTAGAAACACTTCAGCTATGATGTTGAAAAATGGGACTATCCGATTATTAAAATCATACTGCTATCGGAACAAACTTTTGCGAATATCTCGGAAAGCAAAGTCAAGCGACGGAAAAGTTGTTCGGAATGTTGACCTTGACAGCATATTCCAAAATTATTGAAATCGGTAATGTCGTCGGCTTTGTAAATAATTACCAAAATATATAATTATTTAAATATTTCGTTTTGAATATTTATTCAATATGAGATATTTTTAAGTTGTGACTTATACACACATATTGTATACATACATGATATGTATCATTCAATCAATGTTTTAAGCTTCATTAATATTTAAATAACTAATACTTAAGCTGTGACTGGTACTGTATGCATACATAATATGTATCGTATTAGAACTTTAACTGAATTCAATCAGTGATTTAAAATCCATTAATATTTGAATGAAATTGTCAAATCAAATATTGCGATTGGTTTTAATTAAGAACAGATTAATGATATGATAAGATCGATAATTGACGTCTAGACACTCCATCAAATCAATAATTAAACGAGATTCTTATAGGTGATATACATAGAAATAAATTGCATTATTGTGAATATAAATTAATATACTTTCATACTTTTACATTTTTTAGAAGAAATATTCTTTTTAATATCGATGTATAATCACCAACTAAAATTAAATAAAACTTATAAATTCTATAATGGCAAGAAAGAATAGATTAATTTTTCCCTTCTGTCATATTAATTATAATTAATATTACGATATTTGTTCAACTTTCACAGCATAAAGATGCATATTCAACATATCCTTTCCAGATGTTAAAAATCAAACAATGAGAAAGTATGTAATCTCATTACGGAAACGATGATGCACCATTTTTACTGCAGCGTCATATTTAACGATATCCATTCTCGCAAATATGAACGCGTTATGCAGATGTGATATCCTCGAGGATACCGAAACCATCCCTTTCATCTACTAAACGATTCCATAAATTAAAATGAAAGAGAGAAAATTTGTATATTAGTAGCCATTAGTGTTTAATCTATGTTAAAGCATATATGCTAATTTCCAACAGGTTAGAAAAGCGTATGTTAACTGTAAACAATACTTATCTTAAAATAAATTAGCATTCATTATATTTTTTCATCGTAATTCTAATCACAATTTTTAAAAAACAATTCGTTGATGTAATTTGATAGAAATAATCGAAAATGACATAATCCTTAATAAGTCAATGAGATTAATAGTAAATTAAGCAGGATCTTTACATTTTAGAATTCTAAATGAATATCTAGTTTCCCTAATTATAAATCAAAGGCCGACTTTGGCTTCCATATCACATTGGAAAATCGTGCAAAGTATAGTCATAAAAGAAAGAATCTCGTTATAACCCGCTCGTAAAAATGGATAGTCCGATGGTGTTAACATATTCTACGCAGTGTACAACACTTATGTTTTATACATGCGAAAAGCTACATCGACCCTTGACAACTTAATGACGTTAACAATTTTCTATGTATTTGTATGCAAGCAATTAAGTTCTATATGTACTGTTAAAATGATCGTTAAATACTAATGGTAATAATAACAATACCGCTTTTAAGTTTATAATTAATATCGCATCAAATACACTATTCTTACCTATTAGCTTATAGAAGGTACCTATTGTATTATATGTGATTACATTTGCCTATTATTATTGGATCTACAATAAGCAGCAGGCCGTATGCTACTATTTGAACTTCCTATTACACTGTCCAAACATTCTCTCGTGTAAATATCCTATTATCCGAATAGTAAGATATTTCTTGAAATACTATGCATATACA
The DNA here is from genome assembly GCF_910591885.1 of Bombus terrestris. Classification (NCBI taxonomy): domain Eukaryota; kingdom Metazoa; phylum Arthropoda; class Insecta; order Hymenoptera; family Apidae; genus Bombus; species Bombus terrestris. Next base: position 9,469,751 of record NC_063275.1, read on the forward strand.
GGGTGGTTGGTAACTGGTGGTACAAGCGAAAAGGAGGTGATTCTACGCGAAAAAAGAAGTCGAAAATATAGAATAAAAATTTTTCGTTTGAGGCTTTGTTTTCAAGAAAATCGACTTTGAATTTTCGCTCGGTACGCGTGCACTTTATTGTAGCCTTTCATACTTTAAAACAATCGAATAAGTTAGAAAGTGTTCGTAGAAATTTAATTATAAGAGCAGCAGTATGTGTTCGGCAGAATGGGCAACATTTTCAGCAATTTTTGTAATAATAAACTTTATGATTATTTCATATTATTTCATTATGTATTCCTAATTTTCGGTTACGGCAAAAACAAACTTAAACTGCGATAATCTCCATCGAGACAACGATCTACAGTGAGATCCGTTATAACCAGACGTGATGAAGTGCACGCGTACCCAGCGAAAATTCAAAGTCGATTTTCTCGAAAACAAAGCCTCAAATGAAAAATTTTTATTCTGTATTTTCGACTTCTTTTTTCATGTAGAATCACCCCCTTTCCGCTTGTACCACCAGTTACCAACCATCCTGTAATTAATAGAATTTGGATATTAATGAAAATGTATATTTTTATAGACATAATTGAAGGAATGAAACCTAAATGAATATCTGTTACATCTGTCATATTTATTAAATATTATAGTGGTTACCTTATTTTTGATATACTGTATACTCTTGCATGTAATCGTATTATATTTGAATGTATAAAAATCTTCTATAAAGCGACATCTGTTCATAATAATTCAATGGAAATAATATAACTAAGCAGAAATGACGAATGTATAACTATGAAAGCTCTATCACAGTGATATTTGAATTCGATAAAAATTAGAATTATTCTAGAAAATTATTTTGTAAAACATTTTCAATCGATCAAAAGTAAATATAAAATTAGTACGTTCTGATATGTTTTCGAAATTATTTTAAGATGAAATTTTAATTAACATTTACAATCTTAGATTTTATTTTATTTTACTTGAGTAACTTAGAACTAGTTCGTAATTAGCTACATTCTTTGATTACTTTTTCATAAGATAAGAATATCTTAGAATGAGTAGTTTTAACACGTCAAATGAGGCTATCTCATGAACAATATCGTTTCCAGAACCCAGTTTTAATCAAATCTAGTATCAATGAATTACTGATAATCGTTAATCTTTAATACATTGTATCTGCCAACAAAGTTAATAATTCTAGTTTTAAACTGGATTGAAAACTTGCGAGACAAAATTTTATCCCATCTTCTTTTTAATTATCATCTGTCATTCTCTAACTTTCAGATGCATGACCTTTGCAAATATAATAAAATATTCTTAAATCAGCGTATAGAACGCAAAACCATAGAGAAAGCAATTTTTAAAAGAATTAGTCAATAAATTGCAAACTGATTATTGTGAAAATACAATAAATTATTTCTTTTACCAGTTACTTGTTTAATTATTTATATCATTAATGTAATAATATCCTATATCTACATATGAAAAAAGATATTTGATTCATGGCATGCAAAAATTATAAAACGAAAAGTGATCTATTTTCAAACGAACTCACCGTTTATTCATTTATATACACGTGTTGATATTTTATATCCTGTCGATATGAATACATTGACGTGCACAGTACAGTAAGCATTGATACCTACATCAGAAAATATAATTTATGTTATTAAATAGTAATGCGTACTACGTATTTAAGGGTTATTTTTACTGTATTTAACTTAATTATTTCCCATAAGAAACATCAGCTCTGTTAGTACACCAGAAAAGATCAACCAAACGGAAATTTAAGAAAAAATTTCATTCGTCGAATGTACGCAAACAATTCGACACAATCCCCACCATAAATTCCAAAACCCCCGATAGCGTTATAATGGGACGTCACGTGAGGGCATTGGGATCGTTTAAGGAGAAAATTAGATGCAGGGGACCGTTATCCCCATGCACTGGCATAATTAACAATATTGAAAGATGCATCGGTGATCGAATCGATCCGATAGTAACTGACGATTGCTCTGATACGCCAATATTCCGTCGTTTGTCCGTAAATATGCATTCACCCCTAGCCTTTGTGTAGCAATATCTTTCATTCGATTGTTGCATGAAATGCGATTCATTCCGCGCAACTGGTTCGCCATTCAAAAACCGTACTACAACGCGCTTTACCCTTTGGAGAGTAATTAACACACGCACCTGCATCAATCTGCTACTGATAGGATCAAGTTCAATGTACAACTTAAATCAGGATCAAATTCATTACCTAATGTTCAGTTTCTAACAATTTACAGTATAATAATTATTATAATAATTCATCTATTGCACATGGTCTCTGGTCACCGAATTAAGATCACATGCAAAAATTTCACTTCTCTAATTAAATGTATGTCTGTATCTACACGTATCAAGTGACAATTTTGACGTGAGGAACGAAGAACGTGGATCAGAAGGGTGTGATCTATTATGAGCTGTTAAAACCTGGCAGAACCGTTAATACTGAGCGCTACCGACAACAAATGATCGACTTGAATCAAGCTTTGCGTGAAAAACGACCAGAATATCAAAAAAGGCAACACAAAGTAATTTTGCTTCATGATAATGCACCATCACATACAGCAAAACCGGTGAAGGAAACGATTGAAGCGTTCAGTTGGGAAATACTTTCGTACGCGGCTTACTCGCCAGACTTGGCTCCGTCCGATTACTATTTATTTGCATCGATGGGACACGTACTTTCTGACCAGCATTTCACTTCTTACGAAAATGTACGAAAATGGCTCGATGACTGGTTTGCCTCAAAAGAGCGACAGTTTTTTTGGCGTGGCATCCACCAATTGCCAGACAGGTGGGAAAAATGTATAGCTAGCGATGGGCAATACTTCGAATAAAATATTTTTAATCATTTTCATACAATAAACGTGTATTTTCTATACAAAAATTCCGGTTTCGTAGTTACACATCTGGTATAGGTATATACACACCTGGTCAGATAAATGGCAAACTGACCTTAGTTCTTCTAATTATTAAATATGTCTTATTATCACATCATTGAAAATGTCTGAAATCTAGTAAAATCACGTATGTACGCGGATATGGAAGTTCTGTGATTAAAATTTAAAAACAAGGTACAGAATGTTTCGCAAAGTAATGAAAACGTAATACCTTGATGTAGGTGGAGCATATTGGAAAGGGTATAAGCTGTAATGAAGGCAAAGTACAAATTATTGAAAGGTACGCGTATAAACCCTATATAACACCTTAGTAAATAATAGATTTCGTTCTTAGAACTCGCTCAAGTCTCCCAAGCGAAGATATGAAAAATATTGGTAGCTTTCAGTGATTTTCGGACTTTCGGTTTGGTTTGGGGCGAGGGTAACGCGCGGACGGAGAGCTCTGTGGAAAAAGTGAAATGTGAAGGGAAAAAGGAGAAGGAAGCACAAAGTGAAAAGGGTGAGCATACGAGGAGAAAGTAATAGAAAAGCGAAAAGAAGTCAGGAACGAGAGAAAGATACAAATTAGAAAAACTAGAGGAGAAGAGGTTAGGAAGTCAGAAGCGCGGCAAAGTAAGGGAAACAAAGATGGCAACAAACAAAGGAAGACCAAGGATCATGGGTAAAGCGGGAGATAAGGCAGATTTCAAAAACACATTGGACAAATACAGCTTGTCAGAGTGATTTTCATTCGATGGCCAAGACCATATTAGTTTAACTGATTAATATTAGTCTGCGTATAACTAATGCTATTAATATTTTTCAAATACCTAAGAAGTGTTTGAATCTACTTGAACCCATCGCTAGAATTTACATACTAACATGTGCTCATTGGTCCAATGGAAATATGTTGTTCAGGAAACAGCCGTGAAACGCGTCGTGGTCAAATTGCAATTACAGGCCGAAGCGTGATTCTACAAAATTGAAATATGTACAGTGGCTACAAAAAGTATTGCCAACACATTGGTATGTGCCAATAATGGGTATTTTCTAGTGAAATATTTTTTTATCAGATCCCATAACTCTGTCGTACATTCTCGTAGTATCAAACATTTGTAATTATACGTATGAAAGTACTATTAAATGATACAAAATTTGCCACATGTACTTGGATCTGATTGATTAATACTGTGCAAATACTATAATAAATACAATGACCTTCCATACACAGTCACTGTACATATAGAAGCGTGTACTGCCTTTTTATGATATTATGTTATCTTTGTGTTCGAGTAGAAATTCTGGTGGATACTGTCGCATAGTAGTTGATAGAGGGGAAGAACGAGTGCCGCGATGGGACTGGAATATTCGATAGATTGTGATACACGAGGGAATTCGGGACAATCAGATTTACAAAATGTTGGTTTTAAACGTTGAAAATCGAATTTCCCGGGCTTTGCTTCGTATATTTTACGAATCCGCACTGCAATGCCCGGAATTAATTTTATGTGGTTAACGTGTTTCAAAGGTATGTTCGTGGTTAACTGCCGCAATGTCGAACATTGAAAGTTATAAAATAATAGTGAGTTTCATTTTTTGTTATTTACAGGTTGAACAAAAATGATGCGTGCAATATATGAATTTATACTGTCACATAGCGAACCAATTGATTATTCATTTCACAAGTATACATAACTTGCACGTTCGCAAATGCTGATCGTAAGATAAAATATTAATTTGACCATTAAGGACCAAGCAATGGAATAATGTGTAAAAGTTGCGTAAATGCAACATTAATAAAAAATAACTAACTGTTTCATCGAGTTACAAAATGTATTACAATAATGGACATTACAGAAGCCCATTATACCAATCAGAGGTAAGGAAAGAGCTTTTATAATTTGAAAGAAGTAGTTCATCACAGTACTGTAAGATACTTCAATTTCTTCAAATTTAATCAAATTATAGGACTTCGAAGAAATAATAACGAAAAATATACCGATCAAATTCTTGAAATTTTAAGTGCAATGTAAAAGACAATGTAATGAACGCGTTGCGATAATACAACATTGATCCTTAACCGATTAATCGACTGAATTGTTATAGGAAAAATTAAGATTAAATCTTATTGCGATAAGATCCCTAATAAATGCACCCTGGTATGTTACCAACGAAACAATCCTCCGCGACCTCAAGATACCCACAGTCAAAGATGAAATATACAAGTCCAGAAGCAGATATAACGCAAGAGTCAACAACCACCACAACCCTTCAGTCACCCAACTGCTTGACACGACGGACCAGATCCGCAGACTAAAAAGAAAATACCCTTTAGATTAAATCCTTAGATCCTACTAGAACCAACAACATAAACTATTATAAACCATGTCATTGTATCACGCCAAATGAAGTTACTGAAAATTCTCAACGAGGATTGATTGTAAATATTCTAACAAATAAAAAAAAAAATCTTACTGCGATAATATTTTACTGAATCTCCTATGGAGTTACAAAACTTTCTCTTTAAATTTAATTCACGCTCAATGCAAAAGAATTATACCTTACAAGTAGATACTTTACATAATGTAGATTTATACGTTACATAATATCGTCATGCAAATTATAGATTTTGATTAACTCAATCATTACAAAGAGAGATTTGAAGCATTTAACGATTTCATTCTGCTAAATTTAACCTATTCAAATTCGTATATTCCAATATCGCTCTTGTAACAAAGAAAAAGTTTGTGACACTTCAAGAAAAATTATTATCATGAAATTGGAATAAGAAGTGAGATATGTATATGAACAATGATTTTCTTACCTTTTCCTCATATTTAAAAAAATTATTAACCATATAAAACCACTATTGAGTCAAAAATGACCCAAGAGACGTAAGAAACTTAACATGGTTAAAGTAACTTTAATAGTTACTAAAATTAGTAACAAATCATTTGTTTTTCCAAAATTCCATAAATTCCATGAATTCTGATTTTTGCAATCTACGAAAGTATATTATAGAAAACTCTACGCTTTCTAGAAAGAGTAATTTTGAATATATGGAAACTTTTATCACAGTTCATTAAATCAGTGGGACTGCTCTCTTTCATTGCCAAGGAGATAATATAATAAAGTGAAGTAAAAAGTGAAAGGAAAAGAAAAAATGGGAAATATGTTCTCAGCAAAACTTTTCTAAAACTGCTTACGATATGTTACAAATTTATAAGCCTGTTATATGTTATCTTGAAAGTTGGGAACTTGCTTGAACAAAGCTACGCTAAAATTCCAAAAAGTAAGATATATCTACCAAATAGATATCCGAAGCTTCCACCCCTATAAACATATTTTGATGCAACAAGATGCGGTTACAATGAAACTAACATTATTCTTGACACTTGGATCAACTATAGTATGAGGACTAACTGAAGAAATTTAGGTTTCAATCGAAACATTTTGCTCCCTCAATTTTTCAATTTTTATATAATTATTGATTAGTCATTTATTAGTTATTATTCATCTGTTATTTAATAGCATTATTTATTATAATTATTTATTATAATATTATTGATTAATATCGTTACGTGCTAAGATCACTTTAGTACCTTCATCATGAATATTTCTATTCTTTAGTATACATTAACTTAACCAACAAGTAAACGTGAAATTTATAAGAGAAAGCAAAAATTCAAATTACATATTCCAAATTTTATAAAGATACACCATGACTGTAGTTGTATTTCTGACTCCTTTTTCTTCTTGCAAAAATTTTTGCAATATCGCATTGTATATAATACACTATTTTATTTCATTTATTTTATAGTACATACTATACTTGTATGACTTTTATATTTTCAGAAACCTTTTATCTCGATTTCTATCTCTATTAACGATGTAATAAAATTCCAGCTTGAGTCTCCATTTGCAAATATCTCCTAAAAATATAATTAGTTATTACTAAAAGATCACTATCATGGACGACTCATGATTCTGCACAGTACCATATTGTGCAGCTTAAAATTAAATCTAAATTAATCTTAGGTCGTCACACATGTACATTGTACGTGTACATTGTGTATATGTGATACTAATAGCGAACGTGTTGCGGTATAGAAAATTTACGATGTCAAAACTCTCTCGTACAATAATTTACTATGGCAAGTAACAAGCAATATAAATCATTGACTCTTCTCTTATATAATTTCGCGATTAGAAGATACAATTATATTTCTATAATTTTATAATACGAACGATTCACAAGTTGTAAAAGTCACTTGCACAAAATTTGTTATTATCAAAATTGAGCCCATTGTGCAAAACAATCTATTGATATCAATAATTTGTAATCTGTGTCCTATAAAAGATCAAAAATAATATTAGTGGAAGAAATTTTGCTCCTAAAAAATGTCATGTATTCTCGTATCGATATTGTACCAATTATGGGAAAGAAGCCACTAATACTAATAGTTTGTGACTTGTACAAATTCACAATATGGTACTGGCTGTCAAACTGACATTTCCAAAATTTCATAATATTGTAACCGAATTGTGCAAAATGGGTCCACGAACATCCTAAACGTCGAGGGATCAAACAAAATAAAATGTATACACGTAGCATATCTAACAGGTAGCCCGATAGTAGCAGCACTACCACACCCAAACGAAAGGGGCGTAGGACGTAGGACGTAAAGGGAAGCTGTATCGATTGGAGGCTTTGCTGGGTAACCACTGGCAGCTTCCGTCGGCTCTGCACCCTCCTCCGAAGCCTGCTAGTGGAAAGCCGGCGAATTTTACACCACGTGTTCCATCGACCATATTCAAAGGACCGCTTGCTCGAGCTGCCATGAATAGAGCCCGAGCCCCGTTGGACTAACAGATTTCGTGATTCCTGTAATTAAGTTAATCGAATCGCGTTTGCATACGCGTTGCTCGAGCCCGTTGCTTAAACGAAGGTTTCTGTCACGATCATTGAGTCTGCTCGACTTTTCAAGATGTTACACACGGACACCTATAGGGACCCATACATAATCAATAATATTGTCATAATAATTACATCACAAAATATTGAGCTTTAATCATATACGATTACTGTAATGGACAATATCCTCGCTACTTACGAGTATTGACGTTTGGATCACAAAATATTCAAATTTTGATCGATATTATTATCAATAGTGATTTAATCAATAGTATTATTATTACGTAATGTATACTTGGTATTTAATAATTAATATTTATTATGTTAGTTTATAAGATGACCAGAGGAGATCTAGTTCCGCTGACCTTGACCTTGACATATGTTAAGGACTCTTTGCTGAGTAACCTTTAGAAGGTTATAACCGTCCAACGCGTTATCCCTTAAAAATTATTCAGAAAAAGGATCTTTTACAAATCTACGAATTTATTCATTTACGTATGGTAAAGAAACACCGCACACGTTGCTCAATCGCTCCACTGACTCGTCAAAATCTAGTCCAACTCAATACCAATCCCATATGTGAGCGGAGCGAAAGAAGGGGGAATTTTTAACAAAAATATTTTTCAGCCGAAAATCGTAGCCCTTTCATTCTCATGTGCAGTTGGAGCGAGCAATGCGTGCAGTGTTTGTTTGAAGAAAACTGGAAAATAGACGCGGCTATCGCATCGGCTACGTTTGTGTTCGTGGTTACATATGTGTATGTATTTATGTATAAGCAAAATGCAATGTACTTGAATAGTAGTGGTAACATATTTCTATTAATAACTTTTTGAGGGATAACGAGCAACGATTTAAACCTTCTAGAGGTTATTCACAGGAATGTCCCTGACAATATACGTCAATGTCAAGGCCATTGGGACTGGCCCCTCTTTTTTTAACATTTATAATTTATAGTATACATGATATTAAAATATTGAGACTGAATTAACGAAAATTTTGATATTTTGCGATCCAAGTGTCAATATTAATAAATGATTGGAATATTAACAATAATTATTGACAGCACAGTGTTAATTACAGAAACATTTGGATTTCGAGTTTCACGTCACAATGAACACTCGCTGCTATTGAAATGTGTTGTAGTTCATGCTAAAGTAATTGAAATAAATAGTTGCATTCTTTAAAGCAATTTTTTTCCAATAAATTCGTGAATATCGTTTCCCATTTCTAATCCATTATGTTTTATATAACATTTTAAAGAAAAGGAATTATTGTAGCTAAGCATATACTTTTTCTAACTTTGAAACTATTGAAAATTCTACATAAGTAGAACTAAAATATGCTTCAAATCCAATATAGCACAGAACTGTATGTTACGTAGCATCTTGAAGACAAGATACGACTTAATAACAAGCGGGAAAGATATAAGACCATTTTTCTTGAATTTTTGACGTTTGTGCCATTTGGTGGCTAAAAGAAAGTATTTTAATATGCATTATAAGTACGTAGAAGAAGTTTAACATAAAGTACCAAGTTGGAGAAAGGAATAATCTACTAGACTCCAAGGTAAGTCTGTTAGAAATATGCGGTAACTGCATAAGTTTCGCAAGCAAACAAATAATAGTTTACTTGTTACGTTGATTTAACTTAATTAATATTAGTTTGTAGAAGTAATGTTACTAATACTCGTTAAACAGAAAGTGACAAAAACAGATATTTGATCCAAAAATCAAATGAAAAAATAGCTTTGATATACAATTGGTCGACGTCATATAGAATTTTAAAATTGCTCTTCTACGTAAAACGGGAAATAAAACTGATCATGTTTTTCACCCGTGGCTTTCTTCTTTTCCTTCAGTGGGAAATATTATCAATACTATCGATCGTGTGCGGGCTCCTTAAAGGCATACATACATACGCCACACACACGAACGCACTCGAGAGCTCAACAACCGGTTAATTCTATCTGAACAACTTGGCAATTATCAATTGTTCCTAAATCGACGATTCTATCTCCAGCCGTGAAAGAAGGTAATGGACGAACTTTCAAGCGTTGAGTTTCAACGTACAGAATACGATTCACCGAAAAGATTTTACTTGCTGAACAATTATTTCGCTATAATTACTATGCTCCAAAATACTCTAAAATAATAGGCTGTAAGATGGTATATCTAAGTTTGCTCGTGTTTGTATGGATAGGTAAGTGAGAGTGTATGTATTAGAAATAAATGTCGAATTGTTTATAGTACCTCGCTTTTGGATTCAGTAATTCACTGTGAAAGAAATAATATGATATTAAGAAATTGATTTATATAAAATTGGCTAGTATGTGTTGGTTGACTTTGTTGCTGAAAGTACACACACATTACATGAATGTCTTTACTAGCAAGTATATTTATTAAACAAGTATATTTATTTGTAAGAGGTAAAGTAATATACCGGAACTTGAGCATTTTCCATATTATTTCAACTATTTTGATATAATTATATTTTTATTTTGGAAACAAGACCAAAGCAAGCGGATACTGGAAAGAAGAGGGAGAAAAAAGATGCAGACCATGTAAAAGGAAAGAAGAAGACCTGAGACACGTAATAGAATGTGAAATAATGAGAGGAACAAAGGACATAGAAAAAACATTAAATGAAATTGGAGGAGGTCTAACAGAACTAAAAGTAATAATAGAGAAGAGAAGGGCAATACAAGACGGGAAGGAAGGAAGCACAGCAAGGAGGCAAAAGACCAAAGTTGCAATAGTTTTTTAGTCATTAGTTTTTAGTTTTTAGAGATAGAATAATTAAAAAAAAGTGCAATATAATAGAGTGGATAAGAGGGGAGGTAGATATATAAGAAGTGAAATAGGTATAGGAGATGTAAAACCGAAAGTTCTGAATAAAACCGAATAATAAATAAAAATATTTTTATTTAATCACCATATTAGTGTAAAAATTATTTTATGAACTGTATATGCAGTACTTATTATATCTTTATAAAGTTGCACATATTGCATCAGTATACTATTATCCAAAAATGTGAGATTCATACACACTTACAGAAAATCTTACATAAACTTACTGTGCTTTACTTGTTACGAATCGAGACTACTTGCAGCGTAAGTTATTTTGTGGAATGTGGTCGTAAATGTAAAAGCAGGTGCATAACGAACCTGACACGAAATCCGGCAGCCGCTAAAATTATTTTAAGCGAGAACAAACCTAACGCGTAGTCAAGGAATCCCTAACGTGGAATCAGGTGCGGATGAACCTGACTTGAGGTTAGGCAGCTGCAGCAAGTTGAAACTTCCTGAATGAACTCGATGTGAAATAGGGGAGTCACTAGGAAAAGTGGCACAGACAAACTCAATACGAAATCGAGGAGTCGCTGGAAAGTTGGACAACCCGACATTTAAGCTAGAAAAATTTACCGAATGTCCAGCTGGACAAATTGCAAAGTACAAATTAAATAATAAAAAAGAACGACATAAAGCCACGAGTGCCGTTAGGAGATTGGAAAAAGCGCAGACCTGATACCAAATCGAGGAAATGAACGCAATACGAAATCAAAAAGTCATAATAAGTGTTAGTAAAGGCTTCATTAGACTTAATTAGTAAAAGTCAATGCGACTAAAAGAGTATCGTGCGAATGCGTTCAACTACATTTATAAAGGATTGTAGACTTGAATGCTAGTTTTGAAATAATTAAACTAAAATTTATAAGAAAACACAGATACGTTCAAAATATATTCTAATCAAACTTATTATACCGTTATATACAGGGTGGTTGGTAACTGGCGATACAAGCGGAAAAGGGGTGATTCTACGCGAAAAAAGAAGTCGAAAATATAGAATAAAAATTTTTCGTTTGAGGCTTTGTTTTCGAGAAAATCGACTTTGAATTTTCGCTCGGTACGCGTGCACTTTATCGCGTCTCGTTATAACGGATCTCACTGTAGATCGTTGTCTCGATGGATATTATCGCAGTTTAAGTTTGTTTTTGCCGTAACGGAAAATTAGAAATACATAATGAAATGATATGAAGTAATCATAATGTTTATTATTACAAAAATTGTTGAGAATGTTGCCCATTCTGCAGAACACATACTTCTGCTCTTCTAATTAAATTTCTATGAACACTTTCTAACGTATTCGATTGTTTTAAAGTATGAAAGGTTACAATAAAGTGCACGCGTACCGAGCGAAAATTCAAAGTCGATTTTCTCGAAAACAAAGCCTCAAACGAAAAATTTTTATTCTATATTTTCGACTTTTTTTCGCGTAGAATCACCCCCTTTCCGCTTGTACCACCAGTTACCAGCCACCCTGTATATATATCATACATTTATTGAGTTGCGAATAAATGAGTATAATGATGTATACTCGGATACTGAGTGCACCTGATCGATTTTGACATATTGATAATTCGAGGACTAAAAATAGTTAAGAAGCAATGCCAAACTGTAAAAGAAAGAGTTTATAGCAATTCGAAGATTTTGAAAGGTTAATTGTAGTTCAGAAAAGGAACCGATTTAATCCTATCTTACTAAAGTGATTCTTAACTGAATAGAGAGTTTTCGTTAAGATTTGACCAAGCAGCATGACTGTTTGGCTCCTTATACACCATAAAAATCCTGAAATTTCATGACCGGGTGATTTATGAGTTTATCATCTAGCATATGCGTTTGCGTATGAGAAAAACTAATGCTTTCAAAGTTTCTGAGAAATGGTACTCCTTGTGTCGTTCTCACGACAGTTTGTTAGATATCCAACTCAACTGTGGTTGCCTCCCGCATTGTTTAGTTAGAGGATGTTTGAAGTACAAGGCGTTTTTGTTTCTTTAAGTATCCTCGAAGAAATTTCAACAGATACAACGGAGAAACTGTTTTTCGCCCATAATATATTATATTATTTACTGTATTACTGCTTATCATAATTTTGACGGTTTAATTGCATTAACAATAAATACAAAAATATATAAGTCTGTAATAAGTTAATAATTATTAGAGTGATAAAAATACATATTTTGTAATATATTTTTATTTCTTTACCTAAAATGAAGAACAAATCTTACTTTACTGTTTTTAATTAAAAGATATAGATACTTGACAAATAGTGACAAATATACCAACTTTGAATTACAAATCTATTTTCTTTTTTAAAAAAAGCTTTCTTGTGTTAAAAGAGAAGAAGACTAAATGCAAATTACAAAGAAATTCTAAACATAGTTCTGGGTACAACGTCATGTTACATGTTACATTACGTTTCCAAGAAGTGCGGTAATAAGCTTATGATTTTTATTAGTATTTTCTAGGGTTTCATCGACCAAGAAGTTTGATAAGTCCAATGGCCTTAATCGAACTCTTTTGATCACATAGACACGAACAAATAATCAGCTGATGCACGTTCATGTGCCATAAACACGCAAGTATTATTCACATGTTACTAGCTTTCGCACACAACTTGGTTCGCGTGAGCTATTAGAAAACGGAACGATTTTCAAGCAGATGAATTTTTATGAATGAAATAGTTACACATTTTCTATACTAATAGTAAGTATATTCTCCGTAGTAAAAAATGTTACATTATAAAAGGGTTCAATTTTAGAACAAACACAACGTAAACGATAATCATCGTTGCTTCACCGCTATCAAACATGGAAATGCATACAACTCGGATGCCAAGCTACTTTTTAGCTTCTACAAAACGGGTTGGGATGAAACATACCTTATTTTCTTTCCCGGGCACTAGGCTATACAACAGGAAATCCCATCAAAATCCGTTCAATTCTTTTTACATGACGCGAGTATAAACGGAGAAGCAGACAGACAAGGATTCTAAAAATTAACATTTTTCGCTCCATAGCTTAAGAGTTATTTCTGGATGACTGTTTTTAGTGTTTCTTTCGATGTACAGATAATTAAAATTTAATTAAAAATTCCCATTCTTATGTTATAACAATATTCACGTATATTATACAATGTTATAAACACTAACACGTCATAATCCAATTCTTGTATCAATTTTTAAGGAATTAAAATTATTAGTTTCTTTAATATATATGTGTAATTCGTATTATTTACATATATACATTAAATGTATACATGTAAACTCCCTAGAGTTCATGTAGGATAGGGATTCTTTTTGTTTTACGGGTAGCACGACAGGCTGTGTTTCACGGACAGAGCGATTTTCTTTTGTTTTACGGACGACCATTTTAAGAAGCACGTTTTTCCCGAACGGACGGAAAGAGAGTTACATTAGAGACAGACAAGGTTACAGAATAGTTATTTAAGATTTTGAAGACTGAAGAAGAAAGATCGGTAGCTCAGGACGTTGAAAATCGATTCTCGATTTTCAGGTAAACATTGTACCAAAGACTTGTTATTTCTCGTTTATATAATTATTGTTATTTATTGTTATAGACTGATATTAATTGTTGTTTATTTTTGTATTTTATCTAATTACTTCATAACAAAAACTCGATTTTCAGACTACAGAATCGATCCCTGAATTATCCCAAGATTTACGATCTTACATATATGTGCGTATAATATTTAAAATGAATACCAAAAAGGCTGAAACAAAAGTGTGAAGGAGAAATAATATTCCGATTACACGAGGACGCAAATCATATAACGAGATTGCCGGAATTGTGAACAGAAGTAAGTCCACAATACATTATATCATAAAAAAGTGAAAGAATGAGGAAACACTTGCAAACAGAACTCGATCAGGTCGACCAAAGAAATTGACTGGAAGAGGAGAAAGTTATCATTCGCGAATTAAAAACAAACCCTACTACACCCGTTCCTTAACTCGCAAGTATGGTATCTATTATGTTTCATAAAGAAGTTCACCCGAAATTATGTCGACGAATCTTACGAGACAATGATTTTCATGGCAGAGTACCGCGAAAGAAGCCATATATTAATGCGGTAAATCATAAAAAAAGATTGACTTTTGCAAAAACCTATATTAATAAAGACGATTCCTTTTGGAACAAAGTCATCTTTTCGGACAAGTGAAAGTTTAACATTTTTGGCTCTGATTGTTAAAATTATATGTGGAGAAACCCAAATATGAAATTGGAAATTCAACATTTACATCGAAGAGTGAAACACGAAGGTGGATCAGTCATGGTGTGGGGGTGCATGGCTGCCAGTGACACTGGAAATTTGATATTTATTGATGGAATACTTGATAAGTGTAAGTATTTAAATATTTTAAAAAGCAACCTTAATGAAAGTGCCCATAAATTAGAATTATTGGAAGATTTTCACTTCCAACAAGATAATGATCCTAAGCATACTGCTTAGAATTGTGAAAAAATCACATATAACACACCATGCATGTTAATTACTGCACTGCAAAGTTCAGACATAAATCCAATTGGAAATTTATGAGCTGAAATCAGAAAAAGATTAAACAAATTTCAGATAATCTGAGAGCAAGTATTGAAAGATACAAGTTATAGAAATATGGAACTCCGTTGAGTGTAGTTTTACAAAATCATTGGTTTACAGTATGGAGTGTCGATTGAGACACACTATTGCTCCTAAAGGTGGTCCAACAAAATATTAATATTAAATGATTTAATAATATATGTAGTGTCTAAATGCTTTTGCTAGTCACTTGCAATGTGTGTTTCTAATAAATGTATAGCAACTCCCACCTACGTTGTCGAATCCTTTTCAAATTTTACTGACATAATCTTAAGACCTTCATCTTCCTATTGACATCTGCTTGTCTAAGCAAATTACTCTAATGTACATTATTTAGGTCATTCAAGTTTGCATACCAGGTATGTAAATATGAATTTACATTTTTGTATAGAATTTTGTATAGAAATTTTTGTATAGAAAATACACGTTTATTATATGAAAATGTTTAAAATATTTTATTCGAAGTATTGCCCATCGCTAGTTATATATTTTTCCCATATGTCTGGCAATTGATGGATGCCATGCCAAAAAAACTGTCGCTCTCTTGAGGCAAACCAGTCATCGAGCCATTTTCGTACATTTTCGTAAGAAGTGAAGTGCTGGTTAGAAAGTGCGTGTCCCATCGATACAAATAAATAGTAATCGGACGAAACCAAGTCTGGCGAGTAAGCCGCGTGCGAAAGTATTTCCCAACTGAAAGCTTCGATCGTTTCCTTGACTGGTTTTGCTGTATGTGATGGTGCATTATCATGAAACAAAATTACCTTGTGTTGCCTTTTTTGATATTCTGGTCGTTTTTCACGCAAAGCTTGATTCAAATCGATCATTTGTTGTCGGTAGCGCTCAGTATTAACGGTTTCGCCAGGTTTTAACAGCTCATAATAGACCACACCCTTCTGATCCCACCAAACACGTTCTTCGTTCCTCACGTCAAAATTGCCACTTCTGAATTTTTTAAACCACTCAAAGCACTTTGATTTACCAAGAGCATGCTCACCGTAAGCTTCGACAAACATTCAATGCGATTCTGCAGCAGTTTTCTTCAAATGGTAACAGAAAATCAATACTGTCCGCAAATCGTAGTTTCCAGGCACAAAATTCGACATGTTCAACGCTATTACAAACTATGCTGTTGTATGAAACTTGTATTGTTCTGAGTCGAAAATGTTTGTGAGATGTCAACAAAGATTTTTGGCATCAATGACGCAGTTTAGTGATAACTACATTATCAGCTAGGGCCATCTATAGGCAAATTCCGGTTTCATACTTACAGACCTGATAAGCGTTCGAATACTTTCGTGAGCCACTGTACTTTGTATATTCGCTACATAACTTCCACAGTCTAACAATGAATGATAAAGATGATTAAGTAATAATGATAAAACAAAGATTATAGAACGGGAAGGTAAAAAATAGGAAATATGAGTTAGACATGGCGATGAGTGATTGCATATATTGAAATAAAGTTTATAGTAGGGAAAAGTCAAATTTAGAAGCAGCCTATGAAACTGCAGAAATGTGGAAAAATATTCAGGAAAAGTTCGTATTTAGACTACTAGTTCTTCACAAATTGATTCCTCGAAATGTTGATAGATACCACATTTGATCGAATACTCAGTTTGTATTACTATAAGGGTAAGCTCGCGTCTCCATGACAATAGACCGATTATCAATGTATATACTTGTATATAACGTTATTTATTGTGTACCGATCTATAAGCCAGTTAATGGTTGCGTGATCGGAAACATTAAACTACACTAAACACTAAACTAAAAGTCCAGCTATATTCCCACTAACGTTCAACCGATCGATCGATTAACGGTTTAAGCGACTGTTGCATGCGCAAAAACATCCGCATACTCAAAACTTCCAACGCGTGACGATCGATGGCCACTAAACGCTGACAGCTAACATTCTGACAGACTCGGATCGCTACCAAAAACCAACTCTTCGTTACGTGATGAAAACAGTGTGGACTTACAGAGATTAACGAGCCAAACTCATCATCCGCGATAAGGCGAAAGAGATAAATCAGGAATTGTGATTCGAGCTAATGGATCATTGCGGAAAGACAGCTATTACAGTGGCAATTACACAGACTCGTAGGGATGGGATCGAGCTTTTTATGTGTTTATAAATTTCAATCAAATCCAATATCGATAATATATAATGACTCGTTCGTTCGAATTCTCTATGAAACTTTGAGAAACAAAAGTGGGATATTCAATTATAACCGAACATTGATCGAACTCTATCACAGAAACTGAAGAGCTCATAATCAAAATGATGTTCGTCCGCGTTTGTGTTTATTTCAGGAAAACGAACAAATATTTTGTCGTCTATAATTTTCTCTTCGATATATCCTAATTTTTTAAACAAAATATTCATCGTATTATTCAATCGTTGTAAGTGTATCTGTATTTGTAAGTACTTTTAAGTAGGGATGACCTAATACCCCATCATTATAGATTCGACTCTATTGTTTAAATAATTGTAAATGAGAAAATATCATCAACTATTGTTTAGCCGGGAAATTCAAGTTTGTTGTAGTACGCGTTGCCATTCGAGACAGTTTCGTACAGGAAGAAATTTCGTTCGATTTACGATAGCAATCAGTACATGTGCACAAACGCTATTCAACGTGGCCGAACGTGATTGGAACGTGAACATTGATCGACGTTAGGTTTGTTTGAAAAGCGTTGAATAATATTCTGATTCGTGATCTAACCGTGATTGGAGCTGCAACGTAAATCAAGAGTTAATGATATTGCTATACATAGAACGTTGCCATCCTCAAATATCAATGTCTCCGTAATCTAACGTTAGAGCCGTGTACCGAAGTTTATAATTATTAACTTTCCTATTATTAAGTTATATGGTAATTATACGATAGCTTGCAAATATCATCGTAAAGTAACCACTTTTCGACTTTGAACTTGAATAATTATTGTATTTATTTTCGGCATACAGATTAATTTAACTTCGATGATCTCTTGTAAAATGAAATGAAGACTATGATAAGAAGTTTTAATAAAAGGAGAAATTTTTGTATTACAAAATTTCATATTTTATATGAATATAAATATCAAATTAAATTAATTAATATTAAGATTAGAGCAAACCATAGATGAAAATTAAATTGTAGTACACTTTTGTTGCTCATGATATTGATCATTAATGTGAAAAATTCAGATTCAGAAATACGAATATCGGATCTAAATCTCGTAGTCGGCCAAACTAACTTATCGATAATTGCCGATTATTAATTACAATCGTCGTTGTAATATACGTTGTATAACAATTTCTCGTTTCACTCGGCACTTTCTCTTACAAGCTATGAAAAATGCTACAAAATTAGAGAAAGTCCAATGAATTCTCAGAAACAGCGATAACTATTACAAGAATGTTACATAAAATAATAACTTGTAGCAAAAAGACTTACATATCTGCAAACCATCGGATCACAATTTAACTGCAGTAAGAAATATTTTTGAAAACTTTCTCTCGTCTAAAAATATACAATTTTTTAATAAACATACAAACGACTTTATTCTATAATGTATCGAATCAGATAGATCATACTTTGATTAATAAATGTCATATTCTATAAAATCGTGAACAGTTATAAGTTTTACGAAGAATCCAATCGTTTCATCTCGTCGCAACAACTTAATAGTAACGAATAATAAGTAGACTTAAGAATAAATATATCGAAATTTTTTGATACGTAATACCAAACGTTTCTAATTGGATGTGGCAACTATATTAAATCAAAGGAACTTCAAGAAAAAGAATTTAATTAGTAAGGCAATCTCTTTTTTATATATGAAGATTTGGACTGAGATCGCTCTTTTTCTCTTGACAATTTTAAAATCCAAGTTCTCCTCGAATCCACCTTTGTGCTCCTTCGACTATTTTCAGGTAAAATTGCGCTAACGTGATTAATTCCAAATTGTATTTAACAATTAACACAGATACCTGTGGCATATACAAGAATAATTTTACGTTAGTTTTAATTTAGCTGATTGACTATTTTAGCCTATAAGATTATTTTTTATTATTTAGATTACTATTAGATCTATTTTTAATATTTAGATTACTATTATTATTTATATTACTATTAGATTACTTAGATTACTATTTAGATTATTTTAGACTATTTCATATTAAAACATAAACAGAATGTTCAGGGAAATCGTGAGCGCGATTTGGAAGCACTTGGATAACGCAACAAAAAGGTGTTTCAGACAAACATTGATCCATTTTGAGTCAGCCACAAATTACAATACTTAAAATCACAAAAAGTGCTTTTTTCTCTAAGCAGTCAATATCACCGTAACTTTTTTAAACGACACTATATATTTTTAGTTTCATAGCATTGTAGCTGATATGAAGACGAGTTCAACGATCTAAACGCTATGATGTTCAGATGATCATGAGTTCAGAAAACTTGAATTCATTGGTCGTTAACGTGTAAAATTTGGTTTCAATAAAAATGAGAGTAAATGTTGGGTAAATAAAACAGATACAAGCGAACACTCCAGGTATGATTGAAAATTTCTTGGATATGTGAGATGCATTATCTCATCGATCGGAAGAAAACTATTTTATTAACGAATTTTCAACCTGTTTCTTGATTCTCTTTAAGTGTTTATCACAATATTTCATTATTTGATAAAAATTCATAATAAAAACACTATGAATTTTTCCAATAACTCAATATATTATAAACTGATTTTGATATTTAGATATTTAGGTAGATTTTCATAACAAAAAAGTTTAATCTCATTTTCATTAGTAAATAAAAGAGAAATTTACACATTAAAGGATAAGAAAAGAGGATCACATTTGACGTATTTAATCAATAAAACAATACAAGCAATAATTTTATCTCATGTAGTTGCGAAACTGAAACCTCACTGAGCATCGAGTTCAAGAGAAGAACTTTTTTATTGACTTCGCCTTATTCAGTCATCCAATCAACCAATCCTTTTTATCCTCGCATCAAACGTAACAATATGTTCTCAAGTTTCTGCTGTTAAGGCAAATGTAATACCTATAGGAATTTCAAAAATTCTTCTTTCCTTAATTATTAACAATTGACCGATATGGTCATTGTTTAACCATGGCAAGCAATTAAATGATATAAATTAATCAAAAAAAATTAGAAACAATTTCTTAAAAAATAATAAACGATTATATATACTATTGTGTTGACGTAACGTTAGCCCTTAATTAAACAGTAAATCAAAAAATTAGAACAATAAATTAGCAACTTGCACAAGTTGCTAGTAGTATCATCTAACGATCCATTATTGTTCACATATTTTTTTATAGCAACACGCTATATATTACCGATGGCTTGATATACTATCTATAGCTTTCAAGTGAAAGCCTTCAATTTTATTTTGTGCGAAGAGAGTCGTTATTTCTCACTCTTCCAAGTATTACGAGAAAGAGAAAGAGAGAGAGAGAGAGAGAGAGAGACACGAAGACAGAAGAATAAAAAAGCCACGAACCGTTATGCGGAACATATATAACAGGATCTCTCATTGCACTGGTACATTGCATTCACTGGTGTATTTTTTTTCTTTTTTTTTTTTTTTTTTTTTTTGTAAAAGAGAAATAAACAGATGGCAAACGGATGATTTCCACGATGCTCGTTCCCTAAAGTTGGCTGAAGTTAACGGCATCGATTCCCATCAGACCGGTTCAGACGCAAAAACAGAGTGGAGAAAATGAAATTGAATCGTTACGTACGCAGTAATGATAGGTATTCCATGCACGTTCACGTGCATTCGTAATTAAATCAGTTGTGATTGGAACTCATGTCGCGGCAAACATCACCAGAAGTGGACATTCTGTGTGAAATTAATCGTGGATGCTATGATAAATCGTGCGAATCTCCACGTTTCCTAACTTTATCGGAAAAGAATTTCGCTTTCATTCGATTTTCGTTCGATTTTTGGTGAATTGATTAATCGTACTAAAATCGAAATTTGAAACAAAATGTTTCTAGATGAGACGAACGAGAAGAACAACAATTGTAGAGTGGACGAAAAGAATTAAAGTAAGAAAATTAGCGCAATAAATTATACAGAATTTGTAAATAGATCATAAGCATAAACTAAGGAAAGATATAGCTGGATGTCCTAACCAGGAGAGAAAGGACCATGGAAACTAAATAAAAATCATAAAATATGGAATTTGTATCTGTTGCAAAAAAGAAATGAAAATATTTAAACAATAATATGGAATAATAAAAACTTAACCAAGATATAAATAAAGTACAAAAAAACAAAGATATAAATTGAAATATGTATACGTAAAATATAAAGAAATTAAATCATAATATAAAATGTGAAATATTATTTTTTGAATTTAGTACATCGTTTAGTTTTGCTAGCTTTATTGTCTCATTTATGAAATAAAGAAAACTTCATTTGCTAGATAGATCGCGTCTCTCTGTTATTTAAAGGATAAATAAAAGCACTAAATAGTATATTTTATCTATACAATTCTAATATTGTATTATATTGTACTGAATCTTATATATTGACAAAAAGATGTTTCAGCTAAAAGTCACATAATTTTGAACGATGTTTATATAAACTAAAATAATACTTCATCGGTTTTACACATATATATCTTTTCACTATGAATATTATGAATGGAGAAACTCCATGTTGAAGTAAAGAGTATTGCATTGAAAAATAGTTTGATACATATTTCACGTATTTATGTAGAAAGTGCATAAATATAACAACCATACTATTATATGTACATTTATACATCTACTCTACAGAGTAGAGTAGGATTAGATCAACTGCCGTTTCTCAGGCATTTCTGATAATTTCCCAAAAAAGTACATTGGACAAAAGTCAATCAATCTTTCTTACTAATAAATCAAGATTACCTCGGTTTCTCCCAGTGACACCATATATTTTAGTCTCTTTTTAATCATCCCAAAGTAGGTAGTAGTATGGTAGGTTGTTAAATTCGTCTTGATATCAGCTACAACTCTGTCAAGTCCAAATTATATGGTACCATTAAAAAAATTCAAGGCGATCTTGATCTTCTGTTAAAAAAATTCTAGAAAATTTTTAGTGTGAAATTGTGTAACGAGCCGGGAACTGACTAATTTTTATTAGAAACATTTTTTTAGCACATAATCGGAAATGTTATCGGTAGTTAATGTTAAAAGATACACCCCATGTATATTCAATTTAGTTTTGTAAAATTTACAAATTGGATATCAAATTCTAGAATTAATAGTTTCATTAGTTTTATCCCTTATGGCTTAACATTGACGTAAAGCTTGTTCAATAATAAAAAAAAGAAAAATTAATTGTATTTTATATACATATATAATATAATAATCTGTTTATCTACAATTTTCTAATGATATTTAAGAATAAGTAACAATCTTCGAAGTACACTCAACGTTTCTATAGTAAAGTTCAATCTTGTTATGTCTACATATACGTTCTTCGTTATAATAAATTAATCCTCAAGAAACGTACAAAACGATGTCTAAAATATAATAAACACGTACAACGCGAACACATAAAATTTAGAAAACTTCTTAAAAACTACAAAAAAAGAATATTCCGATGAAAATACCATCGCTGTAAAGACTATACAAAAAATGATTGACAAGGAAGAAGGATCGACTGAAGTAGAAGTGGTAGTGGCTATTAACAGTCTTGATAATGTAATAACAGTAACGGAGTGAATAATCAATCTTCAGCTCGTACATGCGTGTAAGTGCACAACGGGGAAGGATATCAAATGGAGTAGCAGAAGGAGCACGTTGGCGATCAAGATTTGCATCTCAAACAGGCTTGAAACGATTGTTGGCTTGCTACAGGACATCACGTAACGAAGATTCCTGATCGATTGGAAGCGATAAGCCAAGCTGCAACACTCTATCTTTAACAAGCAGACCACTCTAACTACCACAGGATCCATTTTGCATTTTACACATTATATCAGCGCTACTCCGTTCAGCTTGGAACGTCATCGTTCATTTCTGATGAATACTAATCGAAGAGGATCGATTAATTAAGAAGAACTTTTGCACAAAAAGCAATAAGAAATAAAATCAAAATTAATATCAGGAATGTAAGCTTGATATTGACGAATAATAAAGAATTTTATTTCTTTAATCCATTCTATCCCTCTAATTTTGCTGTCGCAATCATTTTCCATCATTTTGGCAGATTTTGCGAATATTACACGTAATTCTTTTCGTCGGGTTAGTAATATTTGTCATTTAATATTTGCTATTCCCACGTTTCGCTCTTACTATTGATATCTAATTATTTATAGAATATATAGCATTCTTTATTTTTCCTTATTTTTAATAAAAATATAGAAGTTATCTTACGGCATTTCTTTACATTATAAATATTAAATATGTAAATTTTCATAATTTAGTTAAACGTAATTAATATTAAATAACGTATGTAATTTAAAAGTTTCCAGAATATTGATAATTGCTTTGATATAATTGACAATAATTGTATTTACTTTCCAAACAACTGCCTTGGTCTATTATTATATTTATTATTCCTTTGATAAATTTGAGCAAAACTTTTTATTAGTTAAATAGCATTTAGTATAAAATGCTTCCACAATTTTTGGTATATAAATTAATAAAACAAAGGGCAGTTGAAAATTTATTTTTATAAATTATTTGCGTAGATTAAGGCATCTATAGCAATCTGGCGAATTATAATTCATTTCTTTTACTTTAAATAACAAAAGATAGCTTCTATTCCCAAACTCCATTGATTATGCTCATTATCAATCTACAATAGTATTGAATCACTCATGGTGGATATATTTTGCGCTCGAAAGCACCAAACAAGTGTTCTTCCGGGAGCTATTCGGGAGAATGACAAAATTCTTTCTTGGTATTTTAGGATACCCTGGAGTCCTTTTTGTAATAAATGGACTACAACTACTTGACGTGCTTGGGATAAGAAATAGTCTGTCGAGAAAGGCGTATAAATTTCTAAATAATTCTTTCCAGAGTCAGCGAAATATATTCATAAACTTTGTCCATATTTCGCTGAAGGAATTTTAAACAAATATAGACAGAAATTCAAAGAACCGTGCTGAGAATTATTTAATTCAAATATACATAAAAATGTGAATATCTTTCTAATTAAGTAAAGGAATATTACATTTTTTCTTAATCATCCAGGAATATTAAAATGTAATATCTAAGATTTTATAAATAAGGAAGAGACAGAGAGAGAGAGAGAGAGAGAAGAAAATATTTTTTTATCTAGTGGGTACTTCAAATGTATCATTCTTATCACATTTTATAACTCATTTTGCATAAACGTGATATGAGAACAAATATTTTATAAATTCAACTGACGTGACTTATACAGAAACTTTAAAACTACAAGTAAGTAATTTGTATGATTTGATAATTCTTCTTCATTCATTTCTGTCATCGTTTTAACACAAACCTGACATGTCCTATAAATCATACATTTATCTCAAATTCAACAGTTCACGCCAACAATTTCACAGTATACATACATAAAAGCATATTTGGAACACAAAAATAATAAATCAATTGAGATTAACATGTAGATACTTCTAAATATATCAAGAACTATATGAATGTTTTAGAACATAACAGTGACATTGATTAGCAAAAAAACAATTGCGGGATGTTAAAATATTGAAGATTATTATCTGGAATATTGTAATGATAGTAAAAAGCATGAAGATGTTAGAAATAAATATGATTGAAGAAAGAACTGCTTATTCTTTATAAAATTATCGTGGTTATTAAATTAGTTTAAACGCGAACTACATTCATGAATATAAAAATAAATATGTAACGTTTGAAAGACATTTGTCAATCCTAAAATCTCTTAAAAAATAATAGAGTATACCAAAAGATGCGCAACATGTCAACTTTCCCTAGTTAATAAATTTTTTACTTATAATCAGTGCATTTAACAGCCACGTTTAATTGCCACGTTCTTTGTTACTCTGTGCAAAATGTCACTCACAATTATTCAAGCAACGGAAATTTTATACTGTATCCTGAATTTTTATCTAACAACGTAAGTAATTGTTACCACAAAGAATTCTATATTACAATAACTAAATATATAGAACTGCTTTTATTATATATTGAATATAACTGTACATATTTCAAATTTAGATTATTGAAACAACATTCATCGACTTTTAAAGTCGATCAAATAGCTCTAAATGATTGTTCATTAGTCAAAATGGTGACTGGTTTTATTGCATCAACAAAAGAAACTGAAATTGATATATTATCTACATAATATTGCAATAAATGTTGTCTTTAAGCCAATCATTAACCCCTTAACCTACAACTACGGGCATAGCCCGTAGTACGTTGATCAGGCCAAACGTTAATATTACGAGTATTACCCGTAGTAGATGATCGGACCAAACGTTAATATTACGGGTGTAGCGTACGTACGTGGTACGTACTACACAAGTCGTACGAATGGCTCGAAGGCTGCGCGAGCCTGTTTACGTTTTCGGCCCAAAATTCTCGAATGTAAATCGTAGGTTAAGGGGTTAAGAAACACAAGTAAGAAATACAAGAATCAAAATGACAGTAAACGATATGATTTACAGTAGCTAAATGTGTATACAAAGATTTGTTATTTAGAATTTGGCATCAAAGAATGTCCTCCATATAACATGATAAAGTATTAACTAGATTACAAAAGGTCCGAAATGTCCGTTTCGGGTTCGGGGAATCGACTTCCAGCACACGACCGAACGCAATTCCGACAAACTCAAGTCACCATTATGACCATAGTGGATACTGAAGTCATACATGTATAATATTGTATGGTTTGATAGAAAGTTCAGTCCCTCTAGAGGAACATGTTCCTATGCATATATTATAAGGTTACTAAAAGTAGTTTTAGTTTGCGAGATACGTGTACCATATATGGTACACCACGTAATCGTGCTGTCACAATTTTTCAGGCACTTCCGATAATTTGGGAAAAAATTGCTTTAAATAAAAGTGTATTCAGTTTTCAATTGGCTACAAATTGCGATATAAGAAATTACCAAAAAATTATTTTTCTATCAAAAATCAAGATCCCTTCGATATTTTTAAATGATACTACGTATTTTTGACTCCATACTCTTGTAGTTGGTGTTGAGACGAGTTCAACGACCTATTATACTATGGCCTTGAAGTGACTTTGAATCTTAGATTGTCGACTTATCAAGGGAAACGTTATCGCTAAAAATTACTTTGTGTCGATCAAATTACAGATGCCAATTTGTGAACGAGAAAAATGTTAATCATACGCATATTACAAAAGAAGCATAAACAGCATACAGAAATAAACTTACTTTGTGTAATGTTGTAGTAACTTTCCGCATCTACTTATAATAAATACTCGAACTGTTATGGACTTGTTTAATATTTCGTTATTACTTTTATACGTATTAGCTAGCTATGCTATAGAATTTAAATGACGTTATTGCAATGTACTTATTCATGTTGTAAGGACGATAGCCATTCTTCTTTGTAATGCTTTTAATCATCCTGAATTGTGCTTACAAAATTATGGGCTATAGTAGTTCGAACATTTATTATAATTGAACGCACAAAGGCATTGCAACATTACGCAAGGTATGTTTATTCCTGTTCGCTATACGCTGTTTATGACCCTTTTGTAATGAGTATATGATTTTTCTTGTTCAAAACTTTGATTGAGATAAAGTAATTTTCAGCGATAACATTTCCCTTGATTATGCCAACATTTCACGATTCATCTTAACATCAGCTACAAGAGTATGCCGTTAAAAATACGTAATGTCATCTGAAAAGCTCAAGCTAACCTTGACCTTTTATCGAAAAGGCAAGTTTTTGGAAATTTCTCATATTGAATTTTGTAGTCGATTGAAAACTGATGAACTTTTATTCAAGATATTTTTTTATCAGACTGTCGGAAATGCCTGAAAAATCATGGCAACAATTACGTGGTACACTCTGTACATTGCCACAATGGAATCAATAGCACTTAAAATAAGAGTTTGCTGATTTTAATTGCGTTGAGCATTCGATTTCCACGGAGTGTTGAATATTTTTTGTTTCTCTGTCAATTTCTTTCTACATAGTACTTGACATATTTAAAAGAAATTACATATGGATCTCAATTAAATTATTATTTTTGCGTTACAAATACAGCCCATCTCCTTTGGAACAATTCAAATACATATATCCTTTTAAATTGCTTTATTGGTAATACATAATTGATAAATGTGTTTTATATATAATTTATAAATTTGTTTGCTGCCATTAAATGTACGTGTATCTTATAATGTGTTAGAAATTTTACATTCTATCAAAAGTATAGATATTTTGCAAAAATACTATTGTATTTACTATATATCATTTATTGTACATTTGTTTGATAATACGATGGACATTATTGCTTATTCATTTTATTTATTTCTTAATGCATCAGTTTCAGAATAAGGAATTTCTAATCTTCAATCCGAAGCAAGTTATAAACTGTTATTATAAAAGGGGAAAGACATTTAATTGATTAAAAAAGACAGCTCAGTTTATATGACTAGCTATTACTAATGAATTGAATAATCTTCGTTTTATAACAATGATATTAATCATCTTCGATTAGGTCTCACGTCTTACAAACTTTTGAAATATTGATATTATTCATTCTTGTATATACAAACAGTAAAACGCGATTCACATTTTATAAATAAATAAATAACATGCTTCTTTAAAGGTATTTCCATACTGTGTAGCTACTGCATGGACAAACCTCCTATTGTGAAACTATAAACTGTCTATCTAGTGCAAAAATTGCCGATATACATGTAATAAATTTATCTACCATAAAAGAGATAGGGTAATCTGAAAGGATAGAGTCATTTCAACCCCCTATCTACAAGGGCTAACGTAGGTCTGTGTACTAACCCTTCCAAAGTAATATGTGATTTTCCCTTCCAATTACGCAAGTGACTTGCTCTCCTCTGCTCGTCAAGTACCCATAAGTAATTAAAGGTCATCGCTGACAATGTATTTATAACAGTATGCTACTATTGCATAATATCAAACAATTATCGAGCACAATATTACAAACATAAGCATATTTTAAGTAAGAACATAATGGATATTTTTAAATACACCTACGGATATTGCATTTACTTTAAACATTTGATTTATTGTGCTGATTCGTTGATATTTGCTATTTACGACTCCAAAACGCAAGTTTTAAACAAGATTAAAAAATTTCAATTATCATCGAATACAAAAATTTAATTTTGTAAGTTTAACTCATCGAAACAATTTAATTAGAGAAACTGGTAAACGTGAATGTAAAAATTATTTGTTTTATTTCGCTTATTATTATATCAAATGATTAATCCCGCGACAGTACAATGGCATAATAAAATTCAAAACGAACGATTTAGGAAATTATTCGGTATTTCATTATCGTCAAAATGTTTTACGTTTCTGATATCAAATATAAAAAATACATAATTTGAAATTTTATCATGGATAATAAATATCAATAATTACATTACATATGTGACAATTATAATGGTATAGTTTATTTCCGAAACTACATTATGAAAGAGTGTGAAAAATGGCCTACAGTACATCTTAATTTGTCATTTAAAAATTATTTATTTTTACAACCAGTCATTCTCATATGTGTTAGTAATCATTTATATTTGATAGTTAGTATAGTTGATAATAATCAAGCTGTAGACATTCTCATAAAAACCCCTTATTTTATACTTTGAATTATAATAAATGAAAACATATTTCTATTTTAATAACTTTTTTTATTATAACAATAAAATAGTTTGAATTAAATAAGTTTTTTTCGAATGATTAAATACAATACTCTTATAGAATAGGATTAGCCATCTAGCTCGGGTTTAATGTCTGATAGCAAATAATAGCGAAGATTTTATTACGTGTAAAATATAGGAAAAGTACGAAAGAAATTTTTTACTTATTTTCACATACAGAATAATCTACTGTGTGGAAACGAGACCAAAGCAAGGGAATACCGGAAAGAAGGAGAAAAAAGAAGCAGACTATGTAAAAGGAAAGAAGAAGACCTGAGACACGTAACAGAGGAATGTGAAATAACAGGAGGACCAAAGGACATAGGAAAAACGCTAAATGAGACTGGAGAAGGTTTAACAGAACTGGAAGCAATAATAAAGAAGAGAAGGGCAAACAACAGGAAGGATGCACAGCAAGGAGACTAAAGCCCAAAGTTGCAATAGTTTTTAGTCATTAGTTGTCAATTTGTAGTTCCTAGTTTTAGTTTCTAGATATAGAATAATCAAGGGAGTGCAATAGAATAGAGTGGAAAAGAGGGGAGGTAGACATATAAGAAGAAAAATAGACATAAGAGAAGTAAAACCGAAAGTTGGTCCAAAGCCGAAAGGCACGGACTAAGCAATAATAAATAAATAAAATAGAATAATCTACTGTCGATTACTTACTCTTATTCAATCTGGAATAGACCAAATTCAAGCATACTTGGCGAATTTTTATACTTTTTTTCCTTTCAAACGATTTTCTCGAAGATAAACCGACGTATGAAAAAATTGTATTCTGACTTGTTTTTTCACATATCTGACAGTCTATCTTAACTGTCTTAGACTCTGTTAATTACCTTAACTGTGTCACAGTTGCTACAACTCTATATGTATATATGTATATATTGTATATATTGTCTACAGAAAGCATTACACATTTCCCATCAGATCCACGAAGCTTGAAACTTTTCTTCTACCATCACCTTTTTCTTATCATTCCCTACCGTTTTTCTCTTTACATTTCATAGGTACGCTGCCACGCACCTGGTGTGTCGTTCAAACTATCATTTATTTTGTTTGCAAATAGTCATCCTTTTATCTATCTGGTAAATTTATGTACGTTTAAACATTCGTGTTCTCGTCTATCGTGCGACAATATATTTAAATTACGTTTCGATGTTCACAAAAGACAGCTAGAGAGTGTTTCCTTATTCATTACGATTAATTCACTTTCGATGTATATTCTTTCAAAAGTAATATTTTTAAAATAGAGTGTATTTAATAATTATAAATTTTATTAAAATACCGAGTTCTAATTTATACGTATAATATTATGTTTATTTTAGTTTGGTAAGTATTTCAGTGTAAGTAAATATGTAAAATATTTCATATATATGAAAATATATATGAAATATATATGAAATATTTTAAATTATATTTCAATAAATACATATTCATATACCAATAAATAAATATTCTGATTTATCATTTCAAATTTCTTTTGAACTTATTTAAATAGTACACGATATATGTAATATTTGAAGTTTATACAATATATAATTTAAATTATTTCATTATTTAAATTTATTTATTTTCATTATTTAAATTATATATTGTACAGACTTCAAATATTACATATATCGTGTACTATTTAAATAAGTTTGAAAGAAATTTGAAATGATAAATCAGAATATTTATTTATTGGTATATGATTTATTAGTATTTGAACATTTATTTTTCTGAATATATTACGTGTTTTATGCGAAACTTTTTCAAATTTCATTAGCACTGTACTGGGAGCTGATTCTCGCGATTATATTGGTGAAATTCAAAATTAATTCGAAAATGTATAGAGATGTATCTAAAAAGTGATAGACTTATAAAAATGTTTATATGTCATTTAATAAAAATAATTATCCTTCGAAATAATTCCCTTGAGAAGCTGTGCACCGCCGGGGGCGATGCTCCCGCTCCTGGCAACAGTGCTGAAATTCTTCTATTGAAAATGCTTTTAGTTGGTTACAACCTTGTTGGCGATGTCCACAGTTCCAAAATGATGTTCCTCAATATGGCTTTTGATTTTTGAGAAAAGAAAAAGACCATGTGGCCTTAAATCTGAGAGGTGTGGAGGCTGTGGAACCACAGCAATATGTTTGTTGGCCAAAACTTCATTTACAGAAAGTGCAGTGTAAAATACTACTCGATATGTCACGGTTCCATTTCCGTAATGCGTCACTAAAATATACTTTTATAAGACTCGCTGCGAAATCACTCGTGTTAGCTGAATCAAGTTGAAATTAATACCGAAGCCAGAGTAGAGATGTTATATCTCAAATAGCATTGCTGTATCAATGTGATGTTGCGGATTCCCGAGAACCGAAATCTATCTCATTACTTTCTAAACACATTTCGTATATGAATTCAAAGATATTTCCTGCAAACGTAATAGAACGTTACTGAAACGTATATATATGTATGTAACGTGAACATGTAGTAGTCTTAAACATACATGTAATTCGTATGATAATTGCTTAAGATGATTTCACTAAACGTAATTGCTAATATAGCGAATAATTTCACCGTTCAAATACTTTGGTAATCTTTTTCAAATGTATAAATACATAGCTTGTAATTTACATATACATTTTTTAATTCTTTTCAAATATAATCAGTATTAATCAGGATAATCGTATTTCATTATAGACTTAATGAAATTTCCAAAAATTTTGTATAATACATAATATTTCTATAAATATTAATTTCATATTTTATACGTAAAATTATATTTTAATTTTATATGTTATATTAAATAATATTTCTATAAATATCCAAGTATTTTTGTGAGTCACTATATGCTAATAGCAGTGTGCAAATATACTATAGATAGTATGGACAAATATATTTTATAGTTGTGTCATTCACGTATGACTTTTATCCACCTAACAGGAACAAAAATCAGATTCTTTAACCTTTAACTTCTTCGAAAATCAATAACCATTCCTACCCTGAAACAAGAAATCAACAGTCGAATGGCCATCTTACGATCGTCCAAATTAACAATTATATATAGTAAATGGTCAAGAACAAAAGTACTCGCAGCGTTATTTCCAGCAAGAATTTCGAGCATTTTTCATTTCCGGCAATTCACGTAGCACGAAGAAAGAAAATGTGACGTTTCAAAAGAGGAAAACATAAATATCCTAGGGATGCTTAAAGAGACATCTGGAAAACAATAGATTTCCTTCGGTGAATACATACTTAGCTGCATGAACAGAACCGAAATCAAGTTGGAGAACGAGAAGAAGCACTCACCGGAAATAACGCGGCTGGTTTTCATTTGGGACTTCCACTCGTGACGACTATATTAATATAAAGCTGGAAATATCCTACATTGACATTTGTCTAACTATATTCATAAAATATACTGACAAAGTTGAACTGTTAAGACAAAAGTGTCAGTCTCCAGTTTATGTTTATGTAAATATGTTGTGTATATATATATATAGAAGATTATACGTGAAGAGATGTGAGAAAAATATACAAATATACGGGCTATTCCATCGAAAGCTTGACGCGTAATTACCTGCCAAACTATTTATTATTCCAAGAAATATTTCAAATAAAAGTTCGCATAATATCGTTAGAAGGAAATCATGTTCGCCTGAAAGCAAAGTAAATTTTACTTGAAACTTATTTCGCAATACTGAATAATTTAAGAGATAATTTTATTACGTGTAAAGCTTCAAATGAAACATCCTGTATATAAGTATTTCTGTCTTAATAAAATTCAACGCTAATTTTGTCACAAAATCTTAGATATGTGTATATTTCTGTAATTGCGAAGACAGAAAATGTGAAGCCACTTATTTTGAACGATTTGATAATTCTGTGATAATTGTGTTAAATGCTTGGGGCAGCGTGTACACAAAGTTGTAATCACGATAAAAAAGAAAAGAAGCGAGTGTCCGGATACTATTAAACGGGAGTGCATGGTATTTTAGCTAAAAGAATTCCTGGTAGCTGCAATGTTCGAGCAAAAAGCAACTGTTGTTGAATACGCAGTACACTGTTCTCTGCGAGCCGTTCTTCTTCACCTGTTAGCCAACGACATGGAAACTTTCTTCGTGACAATTTGACGTATTCACCAGGGCTACTCGGCTTTTGTTGCCTTTTTAACCGTGCAACACGAGACGCGCTAGCTGCAACTTCGCCGCTCTCGACACGAACTCCAGACTCCAGACGTTCTTTGAAGCTGCCCGGTCGAGCTGCTGTCGAGTGGAAATCTATTGTTTCTTTTTACCACACGTTCTCGTTTTTCGATTTACGAGGGCTGCCGCTCCATTTTTTTTATTTTTTCCTTTTTTATTTATTTTGCCAGGAACGAGCGACTAGTTGGCGACTGTCCGAGTTCCGGTTGTGTCGTCCTCATAGTTACAGATATTCTTACTTTTCCATCTCTATTTTTCGCTCGTTGTCAACTTTATTGAAATCAGTCGTTTGACTTCTAAACAATAATATAATATATATTAACGAATGTACTATCAATCTAATTATGTATTGTACACGCATACCTGCGTTCTTAAGTATTAACGTGTTTCGTTTTATTTATAAGTATTAACATATTTACGGATCTAGTACTAAATGTTATAATTGACTCAGACTATTGAACGGTTTATTTGTCACGAACAAAATTATTTTTAAAAGATGACAATTTAGAATATACAGAAGAAATTTGTAAAATTTATACCGACGCCCACAATTCTTTCATCTGAAACTCATTAAAAAAATTTTAGGATAAATCAAATAGAAAATCCAGAGAAGTCTGCCAAAAATCTGAACCTAGCTGAGCAATCAGCTCATGAAATGCACAAAACCAATTGAAAAAATTTCATTGTTCTAATTTTATTATTCATGATTAGTGAGATTTTTATTACAACATAGTAAAAAATAATATATTAATAGATTCTTTATGTCACGAACTTCCAAACAAGAGATAATCCTAGATATTTGAATAAGATCCTAAAGATCTTTGTATTTTGTCTTATTAAGTGTTCTAATACCTATGAACAAGTATATATACAAGTATAATCAATGTATATATAGAAATTCAATATAAGAAACCAGTTTATTTTCCTTCAAAAGAGAGGAAAGTATTAAAATTATAAATGATGTTTTAAACAGTTTCCTTTTGTTAAGGGTTTCTAAATATTGTTAAGATTTATCTTCATTCTAAGACTTGTGAAATTATGAAGCAACATTTTCCAAAGTATGAACACTATCCAGTTACATAATATATCCTGCACAAGCATTCATCTCGAAAGATCAATTTCCTTTTCCTAAACAGAACAAAACCAATCAAATATATAATCGACCTAACATTATATATTTAACAGTGCCATAAAACAACAGTTTCAAAGGTAGAAATTATCGAATTGATGGAAACAGCATGGATGACCTATCAGAATCTCATCGAGACGTCATTCGACTGCAAAAATGCCATTACCCGAGGTTGTGCAAGATCGAAGTGCAGTGATAATATGATTCCAGACTCTCGTCATTAAAAGCGAAGAACTCTCGTTTCGCGAACACTTGCTTGCTTGAAAGTTCCGGTAATGGCGACAGCCGTATGGAAATCGTTTGTAGATCGTCCAATAAAGATCTCGGGGAACAAGAAGATATCGGAGAAATTACTCATACATGGGGAAACACATAACTCCAAGTGAAACGCGTGTATTAAAACGCTGCTGTGGGAAGCGTTACGGTCTGATTTGCGTAAACGACTCTTCCGAAATTGCTAAAGTCCATGAGTGTAGGAGCCAGGGGGTAGGGAGTAAACGTTACTCTCGCATTCTGCTATAAACGATGCACCTAAATGAAATTACCCATTAGAAATTAGATCGCAGCCCGAAAGGCGTTTTTCTGCATCTATGTCCGACCAAAATTCCCACGCTGAAATTAGTATACTGCGAGGATGTATATAGTGACATTTACTATTAAATATATGTATACGTTTTAGTGGCATTCAGTAAGAAGCGTAATATGTAACTCTGTAGCTATTTCGGGTATGGTACGTATGCGGGTGTATACTGTGAAACGACAAAGGACGTGTAAAGTCAAATAAGGTTTTTAGTGGAATGAAAGATTTAATCTTCTTTTACTAGAATGTTTTTTTTTACACGCTGTTCGTATTTATGCATTTACGTTTTAAATGTATTAAAATATAGAGAACGCACGTAATAATGTATAGGAAAAAATATACGAAATATGCAAAGCAAAACATTCTTTATATTTATAAATAAAACGATTTTTTATTTGGGTTCCCGTTTCCTTTTTTCTTTCGATCATGTCCGTATAAATTTGTATGAGCGTCTCATTTTTCACTACTTGACGAGAGTTCATAATAAATAATTCTCCTTTAATCCCACTAAATTCAGGGCAAAATTTATGGATCGCCAGATTTTCCCTACAACTTAATGATTAATCACAGTGCTTGATTTTGTCTGAAATTTAAAAATCAATAATGTGTACTTAGAAAGACTGTCTACTGCCAATATAATGACATATCCATGAGATGCAATAGTAAATGAACGAAACATAAGATTTTCACATTACATAGCGTTAAACTTGAACTCTTGTTCCTCTGAATCCAATCTTGAATTCCTTTTAAAGAATAAGAGCATCGTAAACGAGTAACTTTCAAGTAAAGGTCTTTATAATTTTTTCAGGTAAAGTAGAGGATTTTACAAGATCCTTAAATAAGATATAAAGTAGAAAGTACTTTTAACATGAATGAAACTTTAACGCTGTTTTCATGGTTTTCAAGCTGTATACTAAATCCATTTTAGAATATTGGAAAATATAAAAAATGAGTATTATAAAGCCAAAACCTCTTTTTATATAAATACAGAGATTTTTTATACACCCTCTAAATAATCATTTTGCAGCCAATTTTTAATGCAAAAGAAACCTTTGGGCTATTATGACCTCTTTGATCCTTATTTTAGGTTTATTTCAAAAGAGAGAAATAGTTGAAACGATTGTTATCTTTTGTTACTGAGCAAGAGATCAGAATCTTGGAAGAGGTGCAACGAGTTTTTCATCCCAAGTTCCAGTTAAAATAAATATAAAATATTATTTTCTAGTTGGAAACTAATGTTTATTTAGTAGTAAATAAATTTGATAAAAGAGATGAAAAAGAGAGAGAGAGATAAGAGATTCGACTTGTGAGATGTGTACTTTTATCAATTAGTGTTATTAATAATATTTTGTTACTTATATAATATTAAAAAATATATACATTTATAGTACTTACGTACCAATCAATTAAATTCAAGTATGTTAAATTTCATATTATTTAGTAGTAGTTTCACGTTTGATACCATGCAAATGAAATGTTGGACCTAATAAAAATATGGTCGATTAGAAAATGAGTATGGATAAATATTTTTTGTAGTCGCTACATATATACGTATAAACAAAATTATGCAAAGTTATGATACCTAAGTAGTTGTATTCTTATTCCGAATAACATTACAGATTCAACATTTAGTTATTATATTTTACGTAATACGTAATATTATTAAGAGATGTATGTAGAAAGTAAGAACGCTATTGTTTAAAGTGCATACATTTTATAAAACATACTGTTCTGCATAATTTAATTCTTCTTGTCTCAATTTCTGTAAAAACGCAAAAACTTCAGGTACGTTAAATACCTATATACATATCTGGTTAGAAAAAGTATTTTATTAAAAGAATTTTATTTTCTTCATATAATACCTTTCTTAATATCAAATCCACGATCCAAGAATTAAGATTATTTCACATTGCATGGTATAACAAAGTTGTCTGTAAAAATATCTCATACAAATATTTTTTAATTTATTATTTCTCTATTTTACCTAACAGCGATTATTAAAACTTATTATTCGAATTATTATTCCTTATAGTCGCTATAATACTTTGCTTGAGTATATGTTATAAATGTAATTGAATAAAAATATAATTCAACGCCAAAGTTAAATTATATCAACGCATGTTATGATAAAAATACAATTCTTTCTTTTTATGAAGTGTAAGTAGAATCATTAAAGTGGTTATAATGAAGCATATAATAATATAATAGCTATAACGAAGTGTTTATCGACTGTTATACATTAACTTGGCACAAAATTATTGTATTAGCATGGAGTTTCCTTTCGTTATAATTGCTCATACATGAGATTTCTATATATAGTCTTACACAAGAATATTTTATAATATATAAATATACAAGAGATTCTCATTTATGTTAGTTATCAATAATCAAGATTAATAGTGTACTATTCATAACATAAAAGTCTTCTCAAGATCGATGAAGCAAACATATCAAATTATTTTATGTAGTAAATGGTGCCTTAATTTTTGTATAAATTTACATACGTGTTTACGTCCACGAAAAGTGTGGAAATAAGCTGCATAATTTTTACAGAGAAATTGTCGAAGTACTTTAAAATAATTGACTGACCTACTTTATACTGTTACACAGACATTGTAAAGAATGAAGCAATAACCTTTGCATTTATAGAGTTAACTAAGATTAATGTTTTATCTATGTATCCAAGCAATTAGTAGATAAAACAAATAGTAACAACGAGTAAAATCTATTATTAATATTTAGTAATGACTTTTTTCAAATATAAAAGTTCTCCATAGAATAGAAACGTATCTTCGCAGAAAATGTTCCTTCTTTGTTTGTTTTATTACAGAAAATACAATTGAATTTTTATTTATTTTTCAAAAAATTTTGCCAACTTTTTACATAATTTACATAATCTTGAAATCCCTTTTCCCAATTCTGGCTTCCAGCTGGAGCAGCCGTATAATAAATAGCACGATCGATGTGTTTTCCACATCCGTGAATACGAATACGCGATGTCGTGGATGATATATTTCTCGCACGGACTCATTGCAAATCACGGCCAATATGAACGACATATTTTGAAATTCAAATATTCTCGCCATTGACTTCTGCCTCTGTCCGAAATGCGGTATATACCAAATACCAATTACGTGAATGTGAGCGATTACCCTTGATGACCATATTTTTGACAACAAGTTTTTCCCAACTTTCAATTAAATCGATAATCTGAAATATTGATCATTTCAAATGAAATAAAAATGGAAGGAAATTGTACCAAATCAACGAAAATCCTAAAGAAGTGACTCGTTGTAGAGTCACACTCAAATATGTTGCAGTTTTTGAAAAATATCGGTATTTTTCGTTTAATTTAACATAACGTATATTCCACCCTGTAACCTTATGTAATTACTGTCATGTAAATAATATGGGTGCTAATGCAACTAAAAAAAGCTAAATAAAGAAAAGAAAGAATAAACATAAAACATTCAGAAATGTTTCGAGACTTTGCACATTTGTAATGCATAACATTTAAGAAAAATATGCTATTTAAATAACAAATATTTATATAATATTTTTATTTTTTTTTATATTAATTCTCTAAGTAACAAGAATGTAGAATTTTTCCTCTTAATTTTATTTATCAAATATTTATTACATTTTGAAAAGTATTATATTTTGAAACATCTTTAAATGTTTTTTTTTTAAATTTAACAATAAAATCTCGAATAATGAATTTTATTCATTTTTATAATTAGGATGAATGAAGATATATTTAATTACAAAAATGAATAAAATTTATTATTTAAGATTTTATTGTTAAATTTTAAAAAAACATTCAAAGACTGAAAGACAAAGTCTTCTTCGTAAAATTTTCAATAATTCTTCATCTCTATAAGATGCTTATTTTATCAAACAAAAGTGATATGCTTATAAATATAAAAACAATATTTGCATTAGAAAAATAGAAAGAAAATTGTCATTTCTTAAAATAATCAGTTTATGAGTATACACATACTTCACATCTAAACATCTTTTATTCATCTTATGAAAGACCAGTATATTATGACCAAAATTAATACGATAAATTATTTTAACAAGGCTTAAAGACAATATTTAACAAATTATATTTTATAAAAAGCAAATATTATTTTTAAGAAATTATATTTTAAATATTAATTACATTTTAAACATATTAATTTCTATCAATATTATATGTGTATATTAATTATATTTTACACTTTTTAAAATTATAGTTTCCAAAAATTTGGTTAAATTTGGTTATATTGGTTAAAAAGAGCGAGAAAAACAGATTACAAAACTTTTCCAGTTTAGACCTTTTAACTCTCAACTAGTCCGCCTAATTTGGAGAGACGCGTACAGACGATATTCTTTCAGAAATTGACGGTCCGCGGTACTTCTGAACAGAGTTTCTCAAATATTTTGTTCTTCTGGAAAGCTCTGGTTTCAGCTTGGCTACAAGAGAAATAAACAAATTTTTGCGTTAGCAGAGAATTGCATTCCTATCTTGTATGTTGTCGATCATAGAATAGAGAAACGAAAGAATAAATGCTTGCCCTCGTAAAACGCTCTTTTTGGATTATTATTGTATGAAAGAAAATCATTGGAAATTAAAAAGAAAATCTATATGGATGTAAAAGCGCCGGATCGACACTACTTCCGGTTTTGCTCAATTCAATAACCCCATAAATTACAGACAAAAATACCGTTATGTTTTCTTTGATCTTATCTTCCTTTGTTTCACTTCCTCCTAATGTAAAATTTTTATAGACAGTGACTTGAACGTTAATATTCGGACATTTCATGATTCTCTAGTATTATTTAACTTCTCTTTCTCATTTAAGAAAAGTATATGTATTAAATAAATAAAATATATGTCTTTTAACTAAATACAATATTTTAATGTATATATATTTTAATATATATATTAACAAACATATTGAAGATAATTAGAAATTTGTTCTAATATATTAAAGTTAATTAGTTAACTTTTTTAAATAGATGTATGCAACAATATTTCACACATTATAATACCCGAATATTATTGCAACTCACTGTACTGAATTTCTAAATTAGTTGTCTTATTTACTTAAAAATATTTTTGGATTATTTATAAGTTCAAGGAAGGTTTATTTAGTAAGGTTTAGGATGGACGAGTGATTTTTTAAATATTTGGAACTGGTACGGTTTGAGGATCTCTGAGTTTGAAAAAAACAGGCCAGGTGTGACTACAGTGCGTTGAAAAAGGGTGTCTGCTCGATAGGGACTAACCACACTAACTACAGAACAAAAATGAACAAAACAAAAAGTGGGTCGAAGTCCACTTGGGAATTGAAAATAGACTGTTTTAACTTCAACAATCAAACACTGAGTAGTCACATGGCACTCGACACACTGTTCTTTACAAAGCAGAAGTGGAAATAGAAAAATATTTGAGATACATTGTATACATGAAAAATATTGTTTACGTCGAAGAAGACATCGTAAGATGTTCTATCGGGTTTCAGAGTGAATAACAAACATACAAAAAATTACGTGCTGTATATCAGTTGTGAATAATAATGCAGAGAAAATGAGGTACAATTGTATCCTTTTCTTAGGAATTCAAATCTTAGAGGGATAAATATAGCGGAAATGAATCCACAGTAATACATAGAAAAGGACGAAGAAAATAATGGAGTTACATAGTACGAAATAAAACGAACACGGAAGGTAGTAATAATAACTTCAATAGAAGAAGGAGGAATGCAGACTCTTCGAAATACGAACAGGGAAGAAAAGCGAAACAGAGTTAGATTCAGAAGAGAAAGAAAAGGAAAATCTGATTGTTGTAAATGCTATTAGGATTGCTAACGATGGATTGATTGAAAATCATCGACCGAAAACAGTTATAATTTTCTTCAAATAAAGCATATTTTTAATATAAAAGTATCTTGCACTTAGTATTATATAGATACGATGATTCAATTTATCTTGCACATTTTATAATAACAGTAATTTTATTTATTTTATTTTTTATATATTTATATATTCTATACTTTCATAATAATACTAACAATAATAATAACAATTATAATAAACAAACATAAATACAATAACATAATAATAACAATTTCATTAAACAAATAAAATATATTTTGACGTAGTAATATTAATGAAAATTTTGTTTACTTTAGTAATTAAGAAGGTGCTATATATTTATAAATATACGTGCTATATAAATATGAAATACGATACAAATAAAATACATTTTTAAAGTGAAGTATATTCTCTGTAAAAGACGTCTGTGTGTCTCAAAAATCCATTAAATACGGTACATAATTTCCAAACGTTTCCAAACACGATCAGCTGTTAAAATAAATTATAATGGATGCAATGTAGAGTAAGGCAACACGTGTATAGCAAACGTTTCCACTATCCCTCAGTAAGATTAGGCTTTTGATATGTACATTATACCTATATATATATCAGTCTTAGAGGATTTAGTATAGCTTACAACGTTTTAAAAAAAATTTGCTAAAAAAGCTTGCACGAAAAATATTATCAGATTTTTACAAGCTAATTATAAGAATATCCCTCAAGCTACTTTTGGAAATTTTTTTTTTTTTTATTAACTAATAATAAGTAATTTCTAAGTAACATTGTAAACTTTTATAATAAGATATATATGTACCTTAATTCCTAGAAAATTATTATTTTATCAATGTAAATTTCAATTATTTCATAAAATTCTATTTCAGGTATAATATCAAGAATGTGCTAATTTAAAATGTACTTAATTAAAGAAGAATTATAGAATTATAAAATTAAATAAGTAGATAAATTAAAAAGTAAGTTGAAACGCAAATTAAAAATCTATTGAATGAAAAGTGTTAAATAAAACACACATAAATAAATAATATACATTATATATAATATGTATATTCTTTTTCTTTTTTTTTTATTATTTAATTTGTACTTTACAATTTGTCCAACTGGACATTTGGTAAATAAAATATCTATATATTACTCTTTTCTGGTGAGGAAGATAGTAGTTTTCCTTGGAAGTCTCGCGGAAATCCCACCCGCTTAGTTAGTTTTATTTAGCCTAGAACCATTAAGTAGCCGTGGGTCGAAAATTCTGACTTTTACAGCACGTGTTAACTCTAGGGGGTGCATAATGATACGTTTCAAGACATTTTATACTTCTGTTAGAAAAATGGAAACAAGGAAAAGGACAAATGTATAAATCAGGCACCCTTATTTTTAATATTTTGTATGTACATTATTTCGATCATTTGATGAAAATTGTACAGAAACAACATGTAAAAACCTTCTCATTTTATTTCCAATTGTTAATTAATATTAAGATATATGTATATTTTTTGTTTTTTTTATTGTTAATTCTGGCTCCAAAGGCCATGCATAGACTTGGTTTATATAACCGTTTTTCTTATCACTCACTCCTTCTCGTCACGTCATTTCTAAACGTATAAATCTATAAAAAGCGTACCTACTACTTATAACATATATTTGAACCTATAATATTTCATAGGCATTTCCTACGACTAATATTAATATTTTGTCTATGATATTCAAAAAATTAATAAATAATATCTCTCATAAACCCTCATACCTCATAGCAGATAATAAGGATAAGATCTATTTTTTAATAATGATAGATAAAGTTTCCCAGAAAAGATTTGTATTTACCAAATGTCCAGCTGGACAAATTGTAAAGTACAAATTAAATAATAAAAGAAAGAACAGACATTTTACACGTAATATACGTTACTACGTCACTCTTTAAAATAAAAAATGCTCAAAATACTATAGAATACGAATACCTTAATAATCAGCTAATTTATACTAGTCAGAATTCATTATATTATGCAAGCACAGTAAGTAATTTGTCAGAATCAACGTTACGTTAACGCATCAATTAATTTATGTTATTGAATTCTGTTTTCTAACGTTATGATTATAAAAGGGAATTCCAAAAATTTCGTTAATATTTTCATGGCTATTTCTTCTCCCTTTTGCATTTTACAACTTTATAACTTCCGAAGAAACCGAGGTATCTATAGTATTATAGTAAATTATCTCTTTTCAAATCACAAAAATGTAGTTTATGTCTCTGGTTTGTATAGTGAAATTATGTAAGATTACATTAATATTCCAATATACTTTT
The DNA here is from genome assembly GCF_910591885.1 of Bombus terrestris. Lineage (NCBI taxonomy): Eukaryota > Metazoa > Arthropoda > Insecta > Hymenoptera > Apidae > Bombus > Bombus terrestris. The sequence goes on from NC_063275.1 coordinate 9,512,983, forward strand.
CATATCTTGATAAAACAATATATAATTTACTTTACATTTCTCAACAATGTTATCATTTGTATAACCTTTATGCATTATTTCTCTGCTTGGCCGCTAATGGATTGATACTGGTAACCTGTGACCTGTAGCTTGTGACTTGTACAATGTCGCTAATAATATTAGTTTCGCTAGTAATATTATCATTAGTAACATTAATATTTTTAGTGAAATTTTACGAGTTAGCATGCGACGCTAATAAATTCTCTTGCATAATAGCATTAAATTTAGCTATGAGACAAATAAAGATCAGTAAATTTTACAAATTACAATTCAGCTAATCTGGCATCTCCATTTCACGTAAAATTGTAAGATTATAAAATAAAAGTTTAGAACCTATAACTTCTAACTTCTCAACTCACTAATATCATTAATTGATAAATCATTGTGCACGGCGGCATAGTATTTAATATAGTATTTATAATATTAATAATTAATAATATAAAATAACAATAATACATAATAATTATAACATAAATATAATAAATAAGAATAAAGGACCAAAGGACATAGGAAAAACACTAAATGAGATTGGAGAGGGTTTAACAGAACTAAAAGCAATAATAGCGAAGAGAAGGGCAATACAAGACGGGGAAGAACGACAGGAAGGAAGCACAGCAAGGAGGCAAAAACCCAAAGTTGCAATAGTTTCTAGTCATTAGTTGTTAATTTTTAGTTTTTAGTTTTAGTTTTCAGAGATAGAATAATCAAGGGAGTGCAATATAATAGAGCGGATAAGAGGGGAGGTAGATATATAAGAAGCGAAATAGGTATAAGAGATGTAAAACCGGAAGTTCGTCCAAAGCCGAAAGGCACGGACTAAGCAACAATAAAAATAAAATAAAATAAGAATAATATATTATAATATTCTGGTATAATATTTCTTCCGTTTCATGGTCTTACACAATTCACAAATTCTATTTCCTTCCATAAGTAAAATCAAATCCTTATTTCTTATTTGTTTCTATACTTCGAGCGATGCATTGTTCAGCGACCAGAAAGTGTCGCCAGACGTGAGGTAAGAAATTTTCAAAGACAATATGTTTTCTATAAAACAAGTAGCGGGACTTTATAGAATCTGCACAGAATAAGCATCCGGCGCGAAGGAAGACAGTTGCTCTTGCGGCTCGGTTGTTTACAACGGAAAGATGGTACGTGCGTCCCTGGGCTTTGGCCAAATGTCTTTATTACCTCGCTGTTCTTACAAGCCGCAAATACGGCAAAAGTAACTTTTCCTTACGTTAGTTCAGACAGAAGATATATGAACATGGAGCTCAAAGGATATGTTAAAAAAGAACCATAAAGATGAAGAAACTACAGTTACATTGTTACTTACGCTTATGTCAGCCGAGAAAAGTTAAAGGAAAAATTTAGTAAACATCAAATTATTAGACTTTTTCTTTCGCAGCACAGCATCTACAAAGTAACATAAGGCATTTATTTCGAGAGAACGTCATATATCAGTAGATAATTTACGGAACTTGTACTTTTATTGCTAAGGACGCAGCCTTAAGAATAATTGTGTACGTATATGTACACCAGTACCCTGTATCTAAAGTTCAGTCAGCTTATGAACTATTCGTCGTGCCTAAATTCTGGTACGAAGGCGTGCAGGGAAATTGAAAGAAAGAAGTAACATTTTTCTTCTTTTTTCATTTTTTCAGGGTAAAACTACTTTTGTATTTCTGTATTTAAAAAAATACTACAGATTATACATATATGTACATATAATATACATATGTATATTATATAATGTAATATACATATAAAGATATATCAAAATTTCTACTATTCATTTTTCCACAGAAATACAATAATTATTGTCTTTTCTTCCAATAGATAATAAAGAAAGTTTATTCAAGAAAGATTAATATAATTACCATTATTATATAAGAAGTTTGTGATGTTGAATGAACAAAGTAGTATTTTATAATATGTAAAAGTAAAATTATTTTCATAAATCTATGACTAAATGTAATTGCATAGATAATTAAATATAATACCTTTAATGTGAGAAATAATTAAATTTAATACTTTTTAGTAAATATATTCGACTTCTGAAATTAAAGATCGCAAGATCCTAGGACACTGGTGACTTTCTATCTGAATATCGTTATGAGTGCTTATTAAATACACATTAAATAAAGTAATTAATGTATCTGTACATTATAATTGTAAAAATAATTTACGTATACCTTGTTAATTTTATCACAATACGTAATTTTATCTGAATCTTGGAGAATCTAGCATATTTATAAAAAATGCTAATAATTGCAGAAGAGTTAAGATAACCTGGATATATTAAATTATTATTGTATGAGTAATTAAAAATTAGTGTTATAAATTTTATAATACAGAGTAATTACAGCTGGATTATTTATAATTCTTCATGAGTAAATAAGAAAATGATATAAAATATAAATAAAATCTTGTTGAGGTTTATTTTTCAACGAAATCCAGTTTAAAATTGTAAATGTATGTAGTTATAGCTAAAATACAATAAAGTACGGTTTATCAAGCGGCATATAACATAATGATGTATAATGATATATATATATAAATACATATATGTGTATATAATATACATACATATATGTATTTATTTAGAGACCTACGCAACGTTTACACTTCTGAATTTAAACAAAATACATTATCGACAATATGTTATTGAGTCAATTACAGAATTATTCAAACAAATTGTATATGCATATTTTTCATTTGCATATGCTTATTTATCATGTATAATATTTTCCACTAATTGATTCAAACTTTCAATATCTCTATTGTAAACTACGGTTTTAAGATGAATTTACAAATAAAAATCAAGTGACATAAAATCTGAAAATTTTCAGAGCCAAGTGATTATTTCTCCACAGCTAATCCAATATTTTAATATTGTTCGTTAAGAAAGTTACTTTTACATATTTACTTTCTAGTTGAAGCGTTCTAGGTGAAGCACCGTCATGTTAAAAACATTCTTGAAGTCGAGTAGCATGAATCTTAAGTGCATACATATATAATGAACTTGAAATTTGAATTTTTTAAAAAACCAAACCTCCAACGGGAAAACGGAATTTTACATCTTTCTCGTATCTTTTCATAAAGAATTACCTCATAGCAGTTTATAAGTATGTAACGTCAAGCAGTTAATTTGAGTTGCTTTTAATTAATTTGTTACTTGTAAAATAAGCGCAAAGTATTTGTTGGAAAAATTAATTTCTCAATAAATTTATATTATTTTGCAATCCATAAAATAAGTACAAAACTTGTCATTAATAATGTCATACGAAATTGATTGCAACAAATTTAATAATATAAAATTTTATAAGCATTCTTTGAATTCAAGCCTCACTTTTAGTAAAATATGTAAAACGACTGAATTTATTTAATAGATAAAGTCATTCATAAAATAAAATTTACAATATTAATAATGACAATTTCAAACTAATTATAGAATAACTTCAAAAAATTGTTAATTACCCATTATAATATTATGTGTTGTTAGTTAATAATTATAATAAGAACAAAAGTACAAACATTGTTTTATTTATTAAAAACGACTATCATTAACTTCAGTTGCATAAAATTTAGCATTTCTTTAGAACAATATATATTATTCACCAATTTTTAATTGATACTTCTTTCCTTAATGGATGACAAAATATAGTGAAAAATATAGTGAAAAATATAGTGAGCAACGATTGTGATTAACTTATTCAAACAGTCTTCATAAATAATTCGTTTAAAACTCTTCTGCACCCACCTTTCTTTGATCCTGAAAAGCTGCTGGTTAGAAGATAAGAGATCCAACACACCGTAGCACAACTCTATAAAAGTTTTTGTCATATTTCTTCTTCAAGATATACATATGGTGAACCACGTATCAAGAACTTCACGTGAAATCGTACAGCCTTCGATACTTTCCAAGAAAATATGTAATTTGAAACGTATTCGTTGATTTATCGTGTACGTGGTATTTCATCTTATTCCGTAGTTCTTTGGAACTCTTCGGATAATATTTGCATTATCTTTATATAAGATGTCTTCGAAGTAAGAAGTATCTTCATTTTAAAATTTTACATATTACAATTTAAGAATCTACAACGTCTCTATGACTTGAAATTTTATACATTTAGTTCTTAAATATATAGATTTAATTCAAATCATGATAAATATATTAAAATTGAAATAGTAATATTTTTTTATTATTTCTTAAATCATAATGTTAGAAATTTAATGTAATTTAGATAGTTAATATTTATTTTAACTCCATTTAAAAAGAAATTTACCAAGTAATATTTATACATCAATAACATACATAAATGCACATCTGTAAATCGTAGAATTATATGTCACTAATATATTTCAGTTTTTCCGTAATAAAATTTCTTATTATGAGCCTTTTTTTCTAATAAATCTCAAATAAAAAGACTTTTAGAAATACAACTTCATCTTAATTTGTAATACATATATTACCTACGGAATAATACTTATTTATTTAAAATGTAAAAGTATAATATGCTCCAAACCTGATCTATTTTCCATTATACGTATAATTCTGCATTATCTCCATATAAAATCCCGAAAAAACATTTCCAGCAAGCCACCACTTGATCTTACTGCCGGAAATATCCGATGAAACCTTCTTCCCTCTCTTTCGCATCTAGATTAGTAAATAATCTTCTCCACTTTGTTTTTATAGCCAATCGTATCACTTGTTCCTTTCTTGTAGTCATGCATGTAGTATACCCGTAAGTAGAACAAAGATGGGAAAAAACATCGAAAAAGATACCAATAAAGAAGTACAATCGAAGTCCAAGTATCAGTTTCTACAGCTGGGCACAATGCTCGTATTACACAACGTAAATTTTCAGCTTGAAACAAACGGCAACTATTTAAAGCAGACTACGAAATCGTATTTCAAGGATCGCCAACGCCGCTGGCGTATGATTGTTTTCAACCCAAAATAGAAATTTAACCATGTAAATATGCTATAGACACATAAATAGATATTTATATGCATACATAAATATGTATATATAAATAGCGTTTACTTTTGACTTCTGCAATACATTTTTATAATGCCTTAGAATTTACACATTTGCATAATTTTCTCATGGCATAAACTGACAATTCGATCGCACATTTAGAATTATTGCACTTCAATAATTTTCATATTTTTAGATGAATAAAGTTTGTAAACTAATAAAATGGAGAGAAATGTACGTATATTTACGCGTATATATCATAATTACGATTTACCGATGTGTTAATCATAAATGTTCTTTGTAACATAGAATTTCCATACTTCTACTCATATTTTCATCATTTCTATGCATACGACAGGTATCACAGAAGCAGTCATTTGTGCAGAAATACGTATTATTACACACGAGTGCACGAGTGTTTGACCACTGATGCATTTCCATTGTTCACATTACATTATTGCTGCAAAGTTCAATCGAGATATTTTCGAAACAGAACAACATTTAACATTTACGTATAATTCAAGAAAATATCAAAAGTTACTCATTTAAAGCAATTAATTGTTAATAATGAATAACATTAAATAATTATGATTATAATAATAGGGTCTTAAATGCTTTATTAGAAAATTATAACAAAAATACAGAAATTATACATTATTAATTATACAAAATGACTTGATTGTTTTTCGATCGATCGATGATGTTTACTAAAGTTCTTGTTCAAAGTGTCATCCGTTCTTGTAGATACAACACTGACAATATTTTTGTGCAGAATCAAACAAACAACCAGTCATTTATGATTTTGATATTCTTGTTATAACTTCGTAATAAAACATTTACGACCCTATGTTTATATAACATCTTTTTCTTATTTCTAATCATAGAATATGCTGACACCGTTTGATGGATCAAGACGAATGGCAGGCTGTGCATTTAATTATAGTCATAATAACTAAATCTAAATTGGTGAAACAGCTTCTTTGAACTGCTTTTTAAATTATAATATTGCAAATTTAATTCAATTTAAATATGAAGTTTCTTTTAGATAAAACAAAAATGAAATTTTCATTATTATTAGACTTAAAGAGAAAAGGTTGATATTAATTCCATTATTATTTAAAAAAAATCTTTCTTCTTAAGTAATATTAATACATCTAAAATAAACATACATAAACCAACAAAAGATATCCTACTAATATATTTTAGTCTTTTTTTTTTGTAACAAAAATTCTTGTTACGATGTTCATTCCTATAATAAATATAAAATTAAAAGCTATTATATTATTTTACTACATACATATTGTATATAGGTATGTACATATATATGTAGATATAGAACGATGCTTAATTACCTAGTTGAAATGTAAAAATTCACAAAGCGATAGTCTACTTGAAACCTTGTTACATAAATTATAAATGTATTTCCATTGCCTTAAAAAAAAGGATTGTATTCTTAAAGCAAAGAAATCCTACTTTGCATTGATATAAGTTTAATCTGATGCGAACCATTTACGCTATAGCTCCATCTCTGTCTGTCTCTCTAAATAACGATTTCGTAACGAAATATTTTTTATATCGCACGCGACAAAGTGAGTCAATAGCAAACGCAAACAGAAAAATATCAAAAAAAAGAAAAATGCACCGAACAAACAGATAAGTTGGTGACAATCAGGGAAGCATTCCATTTTTCTTACTCATCGTAGCATGTTACTAAGCTTTTGGTCGCCACTATCCAATGAGCGTGAGAAACACTGGCACAATACATATGAAGGCGTATCATTATACACGTTACGTTTGTTTGGAAGCAATTGCGAGTCGCGACTAACAGACAGTGACGAATATTGGACTCCTCGGGAAAGAAACAGTCGATCGATGGCCGTGTGTTCAAAAAGGTCCGATCGAACCGTTATTTGTCAGTGAGTATCTTTCAAGTGGTGAACGGGTTTCATTGTGATAAAAACAGCAAGCGAGCTCTCTTACGTTAAATCTTGGTATTAGTGGCCCTGAGCGACTTATACCGCGAGTTTTGTGTGAGTTAATTACCAAAGTAGTGTATTCGTGGAATGAGATACGAATGATATCAAGCGTGGTGTACGTGTGAATCTGTTGATCGATATCACGAACTCGATACTTTTGCTTATTTCATATTGCACAAACTTCTATTCTACGCCGTGGTTCCACGCATATGTATATACGAATCGCGGTTTTTGTTCCCGGATCATGCTTATATTACGTATAAAATTGCATTCCCAACAAGACCTAACCTCTTTCTAAGAAATATCGCGGCCACTCGGAGCAACGTTATCGATTCGGAACACGTTGATTCTGATCACGTCGGCGAAACAAAACGAACAAACTTGCGAGAACATCTATTGGTTTCTCCGGTATCGAACTGCAAGTTGTAATTGTCCGACAACTGTTATATCTCCTTTAAGCGACAAATGACCTTCAAACGAGTAAAGCTCTTTAAGACCTTTTCTGGTGTGTGAGGTAGTCTGAACCGACAACATCGATTATCTACAAGCTATCAGTGAACTTCGTAGAAAAACTGTCGCAACCAAAATGTCCAAAATAGTTACAAACGGGAAAGTGATTTTACGAAAGAAAAAATATAAAACGAAAACAAATGAATCAAATGCGATAACGTGACAAGCAGCAATGTAGTATACAGTGGCGTGGTGGATATTTAGAGGAGAAAGTCATTATAAGCTGAAGCAAATATCGACTGTAAATATCGATTGTATGTCACCGTGTGTACGATGTGTCAATGTGTGAAGTGTGTATTTGAGGTTAGATCACCCATTGATGGAACACGTGCGGCTATATGTGCATGGCGCGAAGTTTAAAAATGGTGAGTCCACTAATGTTACTTTTAATTAAAATTTTTATTAATTAAGTTAACAAAACGCATGGATCTATCTAGATTAATATATTTTACATTATTATTAATTTATTTACCGATTTATGATCTGTGTACTAAAATAACGTTAAAAGCAGATATAAGAATTTAAAACTAAAGCTTCTCAATGCTAGAAAGGATAACTGAGGTAAATAATAAATAATAATAAATACTAAAAGAATATTATAGAATTATAAAATATTGATCTACATTTATATCGTTTATTTTAAATATTGCGTTATTTTACATATTATGCAACATGTGATTTATATAAAAAAATTAGTTATTGAAAAACAATATAGTTTAAATCTTTTCTGCATAAATACAAAAGAATGGAATTAATATACTGTTCACAAATTTGATATGCAATCAATGAACAGTGAAAGGTAATGAAGCGGAAGAAACATCAAGGCGCTGGAACATTTCATCGTTTTATAGTAAATGTGATGTGAAATTGAAGAATCCGTATATGTATCTATTTACATATGTACCTCATGTGGCACTCAAATATCTATATAGAGTTCTTTATGTCGTTGGCCATTTAAATAAGGTTGACTTAAAAAGTACAAAGAAGCAAGAGTTACGAGATGTGACACGATCAGAAACTTTATACATACTGGAATATGAACACACTTGTATGAAATCCTATCGGTTTAAGTTTACATCGAATTCGTCAAATTTATTAGATAAACAAATTTTATAGAATAATATAGTAGACACACAAACATATCACTTTTTGAAAATATATATGGTTATTTATTATAATAAATTATTTTAAAAAAGATAAAAATGATGGTAATTTTTCAAAATTATAAGGATTATTTTGAATTTTATTTTTAGTAAAAGTTAATAAATATTAATATTGCCTTTTTGATAATTGAAAGTAATCATAACACAAAATTTATTCGTTATAAAAAACAAAATTTATATCATAATAAATTTTATAATTAGCTTTTTTATTTAACATGTAATCTATTTTTTTTTTAATTCTTATGCTAATATATATAACAACTTCAAAGAAAAATGTTTATATATGGAACATATTTTTATTATCAATATTAAATATATGTACATAGAATTGAATCTTTATTTTATGTTTCGATTAGTAATATGAGAATAACAAATTGTATAATAAAAATTATAAATAGGTACAAATTATAATAATAAATTATAATATTATAATAAAGATATTAGTATTGTAATAATTGTATTATAGTATGTATTTCTATATTTAAAATGATACATTTTTAATAAGTAACTTTTTTTGAACTCTGTTAACCAAGTTGGTGGATTTTAAATCTCTAAGTGTACTTATCATGTGATATCGATTTCATAGATTAATTTAATGTTATAAAGTACTGACAAACACTGATTATAATTTGTCATGACTAATATCTACTATAGAGATATTAAATTTCTCGAATTCAAAATTTGTATATTTGTAAAAATTTCTTTATGGAATTTTTTTTTTTAATAAATAATTAATTTTTTACATACGAAGTAGCCCACTAACAATAGAAATCTGAATATTTCCATTGATATTAATTCAACTTTAAAAGGAGTAATAAATATCTGTAATAAATATTTTTTTTTTTAAATCTCTATCAAAATAGATTTTAATATTAGTAACAAATTAGCTCTGATATTGGAAAGATTGTTCTTATCATTATCAAATGCTCTTTTAGTTCTTTTCTTACTTTCAATATCAGCGGGAATAATTGAAATTTCATTATACTCCACGTACATATAATATTTACTTACAAACATTTGATGTTAATAACTGAATTATAAACGGATTACGTACAGAACATTTTGTGGGCTGTGGAATTAGGTTACACATTATTAATTATAATTTATCTATTTGTATACTATACCACCAATATAGAGCAATATCCAGCAGATTACGTACTCTGCTAGGATATTCTACCAGCTTATTACAAAATATTAAAGCGAAGTATATATATAGTTATATCTAATATTACATATTTTTTAAAAAAAGCATCATTTTTATGACATATTGAAAATTCCATTCATAATTTTTGTTCTATTATATTGGATTCTTTAGTATATCTCTCTAGAGATATAACTGACACCAGAATTATAAACCGCTATAGCGCTATATTTTTTAACTATAAATAATGTTATTAATTTATTGTAAACATAAATAATACTAAATAATGGTTTTATTTTATTTAATAGTTCCTATAAAAATATATTCTGCAGTGGTCTCTAACATACTCTATCGTCTAAAAAATTAAAAAAGAACGATTATATTGAACACTTCTAAAATGTGAAGAATTCTTTTATTTCTCGTAACAAAAATAAATAAGATTACATTTGAGAAATGTTTATTTCTAGATAGGTCAAGTCTTATTTTATCTTACAGTTCATGTACATTTTATTAAAATAATAATCTGGTTATACTTAAACCATGTAATAAGCTTCTGATCATGAAAAGTACGAGTATTACATACTCTGCTTGCGTACAATATTCGTTTTAATAGGATTTCATCTGGCAATTTTAATGCCGTCAAGCTTAAGATGAAGCTGTGCTCTCAAGAAATGCGGCTACTACTCGCTTGAATACACATCACCTATCAGTTCCTTTGATCATGGCGTGTTACAACAATGTGATAGTGTGCATTAAAGAGATTGATAGGCGTTGAAGTAAACCTAGCTTGCTAGACCCTTTTTAATCGATTCATAAATGTAAAAAAAGAACCCCTTTTCGTAAAGTCCACCGCGTAATAAGTGTGGGCTTAAATCACATTATTCAGAAAAATATTAAATTAAGGATCAAGAGTTGTACAATATTAAATGTCATATTCCAATTTTCTTGAGATTATGGAATTAACAACTTTTGATATAAGGTAATCTAGTACTTCAATTCGCTGATAATTATATAAAATTTAGATTAGAAAAGATTTAGAAAGGTCTACGTCCAATAAATCGTTAGTATATATTATAAAGTAATTCTCTATAAACTTTTGATATGTGGGACTCTTGTCTATGGAATGATAAAATAAAACAGTTAAATAATATGAAGATAATTAAATACTGAAATTTGTTGGTATATAATTAAATAAAATTTAGATAAGGAAAGATTTAAATAAATTTGTAGAATAGCTTCTACCATTATAAAATAATTTTGTATTAGATTTTGCTTTATACTACATTTTTCTTATCGAGATAAAGTAATGTGAGAATTCTAAAATAGTAAAATAACATGAAAATAACTAAATAATAATATTTGTTCATAATTGAATAATATTTGGGCAGAAAAAGGTTTCAAGTAGATAGAACAATCTAAAGTAATGATAAAGTAGCGTTATGAAATGACTTTATATAAATTCTCGCAATTACGTTTCTCTATTCGCAATAACAATATTAATTAATCCATATTTTAAAATTGGATTGAAGGAGTACAAAGCCATGCGTCTTTAAAATATCGAAATCTTGTTTTCCTTGCATTTTTTACAATTTGATATTTGTATAATACTTTGGTAAAATGATATTTTGAAAACCTAAGAAAGGGCAATTATAAGACTTAATACGAATGCATTTTTTTATTTTAGAAAAAGATTAATGTGAAACCCTAAACGTGTCTTTTTTCGAAACTTTATTTTTCCATCTTGCTCCCAGTAGATTTCCAAAACTCTTCTGCCGATTAACTTGAATTTTTTACATGCCATCCTATATTATCTATCTTATAATATAATCTAGGTTGTAGTTTATAACTTTTTTGATGTTTCAGTCCGTTGAATTTTTATAAATTTTTATAAATATTAAAGTTAATCTTTTCCAACGAAAAATAAAATTTATTCGTTAATAAGTATTCGTTTTCTTATATTTCAAAATTATGGAAAAATTATACACCACATTGAAGATAATGAATTTTTGTATATGTTCGCACAAAATTTTTTACTTTTTTCAACCCAATCACATTTGTTGCTGTGTGCAAGCGAATAAAGTTCCGCTAGATATGGAATCAGATAATGTTGCACCACTTCGTCATTTTGTAATTTTGAGTAATAAAACAAATATGAATGTAGAGTTAAGATATTGCTTAAAGGAAAATATAAAATTTACCGTATTTTTTAAGCCTACAGGGTTGTATGCCCCTTAATTAATAGTATAAGATTATAATATGCACTGAAAATATTTTTAGTAAAGATATAGAAACACAAGATATGTAGGAATTGTATAATTCTTATTGTTATTTTTTTTTTTTTAATAGGAAAATATTTCTATTTTGCTTCATTCGTAAATTTAATGTGAGTCAGATATAAGGTACTATTGTCATAAATATTACTTATTTACAAAGCGAAATGAAAGTCAGCTAAAGATATTTTCGATGTTTATCAGATATTCGGAAGAAATTGTGCTAATATTTAAACAGCACAATATATAATTTGCCCAAGATATTTTCTGCTTCATCAATCTTTTTAAAAATAAACTAAAATTGTTGTTACAAATATTCTATAATTCAAGTTAAAGAAATAAAAAATTATGTATTGTTTTAACAGGTGATAGTAAGTTATTTTTTTAAAAATGAGAGAAAATGTAGTTTTTTTTAGAACATACTTATAATAGTTATCAAAATAAACATTAAAATCTGATATTGATTCTCTTCCAAATACAAATGGTTTCCCGTGTTATTTTTGTAGCAGATGTTCTTTTTAATCCACCGATAAACCTTCACTAATCTGTTGAAAAGGTTTTCAGTCTTCAAAAATGCTGCTTCTATGCGAGTTTTTCGTTAAACTGTAAACTTAATTTATAAACTTCAATCAATTATTCATTTAGAAGATTTATATCAATTGCAAAAAATCATATTTTTAAAACTTTGTAATTCATTCACATCAGTAAATCTTTATTAAACTACAAACAAATATTGCTTAAAATGAAATTGATTATAAAAAAGGAATGTTAGTTATAATTAAAGAATATCCTTCAGATATTTTTTATTTATTTAAAAAATATTATATTTCATAAAAATTAATCATTTCTTGAAGACAATATAATCAAATAATTTAATTTCAAATATAAAGTATTTTAAAAAAATGTATAGTTATGGAAAATGAATTGCAAACTCTACATAGGAATTTGAACTGTAAATTCAGGGTATTCGTGATATTCTTCCATTTAACTCGGTAGTCTTCATGGTAGTATAATTGTAGAGTATACACAGCGGTAAAGGATCGATAAATGTATTCACGGATTAGGATTATATGAGTTCATTGACTTCACTTTCATTTATAATTTATACCCTACATCATTGCTTTCTACTCGATTATTCTGGAAAGCAACTTGAGCTTCATCATTGAAGATTTAATGCTTTCATATCATGCATTATAGCAATGATAATATGGTAGAAAAGATGTTCAAGAGGATTGAACCAATAAACAGAAATGAAATATCTAATTATCTCTTTCGTCGTAAAGATAATAAAGTAACATTAGTAGTATGTATTGCATATACGTACATAATTAGCTATAAGTAATTTTTTGCGTTAATTAAGAGTTTCATTTGATTTTGTTTATGTCAATTAAAATAGTTATACTTATATCTTTTCACCTGAATTTGAGAACTTTAGAAATTAAACGTATAAATTTAATAATTATTCATAAGTTTATTCTGTACGTTAAATTCAATAATTTTTGAACATGTTGTAAAAGTCAACATTTGGGATAACTTGTTCCTTTCATGAAAATGTTGGACTCTCTTAGTTTTCAAGATATTCGCAAAAATCTGTCCGCACGAAACTCGCTTTACGATAACCGGATAAAATAACGCCTAACCCAACCTAATTCTTATCTTTTGTTTATAGTTTATACACCTTTGGGTTAGGTGCCATCTTATCCGGCCACCGTGAGATGGCCAGCAATCTATCGGCATCCACTGTCACGGACGCACAATTATAAGCAAAATTTACCGTGTGATGCCGATACTGCTGACAGTTTTTTTGCAAGTATCCGCATATTTTCGTATTTTTGTAGGTATCTTGCAAGTAAACTAAGAGAGTTTGACGTTTTCGTGACAGGACAAAGTTGTTCCAAATGTTGAATTTTATAACATATTAAAAAATCACCGAAATTGGTGTTGAGGGTAAACTCGAAATAATTACCATAAATTTTAATAACTCTTCCAATGCATCATGAAAGTATTTAAATGATTTATTATTAAAACGTCAATTGCTATTTTACTATAAATAAATTATCGATGCACTCGAACAAAATCAAAATATAGGTAAAACACTATTTATATAATGTTAAGTTAACAGAAAATTATAACTTCTGTAATTTCTTTTTTATCTTTTGTAAAAAATTAAAAAAGTTATATTCATACTAATGCATTGTAAAGAAAAGTATACCAAAACTTCTTATGAATAAATTGCTCACGAAGTTTCTCTTTGAGAAATTAAATAGAACAAATTTTAATTAATAAAATGCTTAATGAAAATTTTACTCGTTATATATCACATCATATCCAATTATAATTTTTCATTGCTCATGAGAGAAAAGATTATAATTGTTTGTAATTCCTCATTCTAATGAAAAAAGTATTTACTACTATAAATAGATTATTTAGTGACTAAACAAAATGATATATATATATAATAATACAAATAATGGAGACGCAAAATAATATTCAGACAACCTCATTTATCTAATCTTCAACATTCAACGCGTATCATTGTTTTAATAAGTAAAATGATTATTACCTGATTTGATTAAAGTGTGATACTTGTATAGAATGAGTCAATAAGAACTGTCATCTGAAATAACTCGTTATCTACTTACTTTAACAAAAATTATTTCAAGTGAAATGAGCCTGATGAAAGGAGCCTGATCAGATGAATATATTTTGATTGTTCGGTGTCTCGTATTTTCTGAGATATCAAGGTGACCTTGGGTTTTCTAACAGTCACCCTAACCTCTTTTATACTTCATTATAGCCATTAATAAGGTTACTATTATGAATTCAACTATCTACAATAAGGTGATCTTTAGTTGATCTTGAGCCTCGAAACGAAACGAAAATTTGTGAAAAGTAACGTACTATCAATGTTGGCATTTAAAGTAGTTGTTCAAAGTTGTGACCGTCCATACATGTGTCGACATTTTCCCAAACGGCGCGACGCAACGTAATGTCGCGTCGGTACGAAACACGAACGGCTTGCGGTGTACCTATGAGACATAATTCACTATACACCTGTTTTAAACGGAAACATGGAAAGTAAGTTACTTTTCACAAAATTTCATTTCGTTTTGAGGTACAAGATCAACTTATTATAGGTCATCTTATTATAGGTCGTTGAATTTATAACCTTCTACAATGGAGTATAAAAAATATAGGGTGACTGTTGAAAAATCTCCAGATTACCTTGATATCTCAAAAAGATATAAGACATCGCAAAATCAAAATAGGATACATACAAATGAGGATACTTGTATAATAAAAAATTTCACTTCAAACATTTTTTGATAAAGTCAGTAGATAACAAGTTATTTCAGGTGATATGCTGTACAAATATTAAATTAATGATATAATTATGCAAAAAATATATTAGGTTATCCCATAAGTTCGTGCCGACCTTTGTGTATACATTTCATATTTTAAAGAAAAACAAGAGAACTTTTATCGAGACGGAATAATGAAAAATGGGAAGAAGTTGTACAACGAGAGGGGGATTACATTTTTTCATGAAACTGAAAGGTATATAAACAATCTTAACATATATAACCGTTCGAAAAACGGCACGAACTTATGGGATAACCTAATAAAATAAAGAAATATGTTCAAATCATTTAAAGTTTTCAAATTTCATCTCTTCTGTTAATACCTGGAATTTATACCAGTACTCGTGAACAACTGGTTTAAGACTACAGATTTAAAACGACTGAACCTTGATTTAAAAACAATTTAAAAACAACTTTGAAATGATCACCGATCGAATGATGTTATTCCTCTTTTAATTAAACTTTGTTGCAATATCAGAAGTGAAAAAGATGTATATATTTATATCTATATATAAAACAAATAGAAATATATTTCTTAGTAACAAAAGTTATCTAAAAAAAACATTTAAGCACCTTTCGTTACTATTTTTAATTAATTTCAAATGTTATATTTCTCATCTATGTATGCGTTTTATAGTTGAACTAAACTTTTGAGATATATAATATTTTTTTAAATATCTAAATAAAAGTCATTAACTCGAAATCAATATTTTTGAACTATATAACAGCGACACACAATAGTTCTTACGTCATTTTGATTTATTTTCTGTATTTTAGGAGATAAAACGATTTTTTATATTTATCGCGTAAGGTTTGTGTGTGTATATACAATAAAAATAAAAATTAAGTAATCTAACCTGAATCTAACTTCAATTGTTATTTTAAATCAATACTACAAATCAATACTTTTATAAATATAACTAAAAAAATAAAACCTAAACATAGATTTATTTCATCCACTAAATATTACAACGAATAATATACTTTGGGTATTTTATGTACATATTTTTACATATTCTATGTAAAGTATTCTATTTGGTATATTTTGCATCTTTAAATTTCTTATAAAAGCATACACATCCGCAATCTAATACTACATGTATGAGTCAGTCATAATAAAAAAATTAAAAGTTCCAACGACAAAAGTGAAAAATATGTATCAAATCATGGTTTATTAATGACGCGGAATAAATTTTGTTTTCGATGAAACTGTAATTATTATATTTATACGAATATATCTGCAAACCTTTGGTTTTGATTAAATAAATTACACACTGCAGCACATGTATACGAAACATATTACGGGTTACGAAATTTAATAGATTATGTGGCTTTGGAATATTATTCGCAATTATTGGATAATATAGAGTATACCCTCAAATTTCATTTATATTTACAAACATATAGAACATCGAAACATGCAGTTTTCTATTGGAACAAACATATCATTTAAGAACGAGTGCAAATGATAAACACTGAGATTAATTCTTTAACCAACGAATACAAATTTACCATCGATTTATTCTTTAATCAACCAGTACAAAATTTATAATTTGTAAAACAACGACTAATTCTAAAAGGACAACATATATACCATCAATAAGTAGGACTCACCATATAGATGTCGTCCAGCAATGAATCTTGTATGCACGAATTTATTCTAATAAACTTTCATCGTCTATGCTTTAGTCCCGTAGTAACACGGCAACACGTATGATCCACACAGAAATATGAATTTTCTTCGTGGCAATGTTTCACAAACGATAAGTAACCGGTTCACTGCCGTGAGTATTCGCATCGACATTCAAAGTGAACAACGAGAAATTGAACGGATTCTTCGCGTTCTCTATCGTGCATTTTCACTCCTACGTACAAACTATCATCTAATTCTTAAATGTGGTTTTATATTTCCGTCTCGAACCGACCTAGCAAAAGGCTCTACACATGAAACTATTCAATAATCTAGAAGATCAAAAAGGTGTTCGTTGTTCTTCTTGTGATGAAGAGGAACATAAGTCTGATTACATAAATGCGAATTTCAACTTATTCGAATAAATTGAATAAACGCCGCTTGAAGTAATTAAAAAATCGCATAACTGGATAATGGCATTTTGCCGAATGACCGATATTCTTCAAGTTTCGATATATTAGCGAATTAGCTATAAGCAGCATGATACTTCCGTCTTGTATAATATTTATGTAGCTAATTATTTCGAATGTTGAAATATATTTTTTTTAATATGAATTAATTAATTTAATATGAATAATATTATATTTATTTGAAATGATCATATTTTTTTATGTAGTCATGAGATTTGCGATATTCGTACGATAATTACTAAAATATACTATATACGAAGAATCAAAAATTGTACCAACTCATCTAATTTGATTGTGATCGCTAATTAGTCAATGCAAAAATTAACAAATAAAAAAGCAAATAAAATTAATTTATCCATTAATTTGGTTTTGTTTAAAAATATTAATAAATCGTGGATTTTATTGTCCTGCAAACTATCTTTAAAAATTAAACATTAATGAAAAAACAAAAATATTACTAAAATGTTATATTTTAATATTCAGAATATCTTATTGACCCACATTTCGTATGTTCACAATTTATATCAGTGTCAAAAGTAAATTTTTATATGTCAGATATTTACATACTGTAACATTACGGTACTGAAAAAATTGTTGCAGTAACTCCATTTATGCTTTCAGTAAATTGAATTGTCACGATTTTATTTAAATACCGGATGTATAAACTTTAAACATGTGTTCTATATCAATAGAAAAATTTTGATTTTGATCTTTAAATAACCTCCAGTTTTCTTGTAACCTTGAATTTCAGAAAAATCATTCTAAGTGTACCTTCTTAATGTACTCTTCTTCGTACTTTAATATTGATATAAATATGGCAGGATGAGATCATAAATTGGAGAACAATGAAGGAATATTCTGTATCTCATGCTCAGTTGCTCCACGCCGTTTACAAACTGTTTTATGTTATATTTATTTGAAAATACGACGTATGTAAAGTGCAATTTATCGTACCATAAAGTTACGTACAACTATGTGAAACTTCTTTTCACGAATTTGGCATTTTACGAGTTTCATTTTATACCGGTTAACATTTGTGCAAATATAAAGGTTTTATTTGCTCAAAAATGCTCGTGCACAGCGTGGACGATAATATGGAAACGATCGAACGAGCCGTAATGTGCAACTTCTCGATTTTACGATTTCGTGTAAACTTTCACACCAAAAACAGTACCCATAAATGTTTTATATATTCATATTTATAAAAGAAGTCATTGAGAAATTTAATTGTAAGCAAATTTGGATAAAATCGTTAAAATTTACAAAAATATCATAATGACAACATTTGCAATAAATGTTTCCTTGTATTATAGCGATTTAATTAATTACTATTAAAAGAGTTGTCATAAATATTTTAAATTCCTATTCATAAAAGAAATCATTGGAAAATTTATTATAAAATTGAAAGCATAAAACTATAAATAAAGAATGAGATTATTAAAAACTGATACAAATATTATAACGATAATATATTTAATATTATAAAATATTTCTTTTCATATTATAACGATCAATTTAATCGATTAGATGATCCAGGGCAGATAAAGTGAATTAATTAAGACCGTTTAACGTTTAATTAGAGTATACATTTTTGTTCATTCAACAGAGCGCACCCTGAGCGTATCTTGTGGTGGTTGAATCCACTTTGAACGTATAACATCGTGTGCTTACACGTTGGCTATAGTATGTATATTCCGATTTGATAACATCAGGTAAATTACTAAACGTGCATGCCTCGCATAACGACAAGCGTTTTCCGCAGAATCAACAGGTCGAACCTGAATCAAATCCTTAATCGCCATTTAAATGATATATGTACATTTTACATATATATGTGCTTGAAGGCGAAATTTGAACAGGGAAGGAAAAAAGGTAACCGTTCGCTCCAGTGCTATCAGGGAGGGAATTTTTGAGTTGAATATAATAATTCACTAAATACTTTTCAAACGATATCTTTTGTTGATATACATGATGTACGTTCTTTGATCTATCAGCGAAGATTGTTAAAAAATTCCGCGAAGATAGACATGATATCAAGTAAGCTCAAGCGTCGTAAAAGTTGTAATCATTGCTTTATCGTAATTTGGAAGAATCTTCACGAAACAGTGTCGAAGCGCATCGCTATCTTCATTCATCCGTGTCATGCACCCCTTCTGTTCCATACGACCACTCTGTATACATACATATATATCATCTCCCAATGGCCTCATCCCCCTCCCCCCACCATTTTTCCATAGTTCACCCGCGCACTCAATCACATTTTCTCTCGCTTTTACCTCTTTCTCTCTCTATGCGCATCTTTTGTCTTGTATTCCCCTCTTTCCGCTCACACTCACGATACATGATCCCCTATCTTCATTTCTTGCTTCAACTACATTTATTTTCTGTATACTCCACCCAGAACAACGAACATAAAAGATAAAGGAGGAAGTAAAGAAGAAAATAAAATAAAAAACAGAGAAACAGCACGTTCGAACGAAGGAGTGAAAGAAGCATCGACTACGAATGGTTTTCTTACGGTTATCGAAGGATATCCATAGGTAGCAGATTGAATCGTTTGTTGCAAGAACAGATCGAATATGCATGTAGTAAGTACTTATGTATCCGTTTACGTGTTATATAATTTTCCTTGTTGTTGGTTCATCGCTGATCATGTCCTCGGCCACGGTCATTCCCTTTCCTTTTTATGGCCATACGTTCCCCAAGCAACGAGAGATCGCCGGTAGAGAGCAGAGAGAAGATACGTTTTGCGACGCATTCACGGGACACGTGAACCACCGATGGAAAGGACAGCAGCGACAGCGAGAGACGATGGTGTCGAAAGCGAATGAACATATACGAGTATCAAGATTGAGAAAGACAGAAATGCTCAGGGCGGTGGAGGTTCAGAGAGAGAAAGAAAGAGACCGATAAAAGGAGAAGAAGAGAGAGGGATAGAGGAAGATATATACTGTACACGTCTCTGTCTCTCTCTGTCTCCCTTTTCGTCGCGCACCAAACCGATCGGTGATGTGCAGCCGCGTGCGCCACCACGATGGCCGATCGAAAAAAGTCAACTAAGAAATCGATGACGAAAATGACGACTACAACGACAACAACGATGACGACGAAGACGAGAAAGAAAACGTGGCCTCTCGAACCTATGTCGGCGACGCTTAACGTCGGGGCTGCTCTGGGCGTCGCGGCGCTCACACATCGGCTCACTGAGCTCGAGGTAGGCGACACCGTCGGAACCGAGGATCGCGGCTACGGCCGACAAGAACCGAAAGAGCAAGCCGAGCTTTCCAGATGTTGTTGCGCACGCGCCCTTGCACACCGCCTCACAGTTCAATCAATTTTTAGCTATTGAAATGTCCGTTGGATTTCAGATCCATTACTTTTTTTTGGCCAGCCACTAGTTTTATTACCATTTTTTCTCTAAAAAATACCAATATGTAAGAATATTATTGATAGCATAGTTAATTCCATTGATTAACATAAAACTAAAGTGAGTAAGAAATCAGTTGAAATGCATTTGGGATTCTAGTTCAGAGCTACATGAAAATTTTTCTAATGGATGTATATTTATTCTTCCCTGTGTTTTTATTTCTAATTTTACAATACGAACATTTTTTGGTCAAATACATAATTGGTATCCATGTCCTTTATATACATGAAGATATCCTTAAACTAGGAATTATGTTTTATAAAACATTCTTATGTTATATAAAAGAAATGTTACAAATATGTTAATATATTAAAGAATTGGTTAAAAAATTTTGTATTTTTATATATATTTTGTTTACAAAGGCTGAAATCCCAACAACTTTATTTTAAAGAGATATAATCTAATATATAGTATAATACGTATATTTGTATTATCTACAATTTAATATGTACAATATATGTTGTACTGTACAAAACTATGTAATATAAATTATTAAAATATTAAAAACGTTCTATTCCTGATAGTTCAATTTTACATACTTTTATATTGCATATGTAAAACAATATATCAAACTCAACAAACAAATATATTTTTTATAATTTAATAGTTTTCATATATTCAGTTCATCAAATCAATTAATCATATTTATCATTTTCAGAAATAAGAAATAATAGTCAAGGAGGAAAAATCTTTCACATTTACGGCTTTTCTCATATATATTCTTTAAGTGTAACTACAAACGATCTCCAATTTGATTAAGTGTTATTTTATCACCGCAATTAAATTCTTGTAACGGGAAACATTGTTAAAAAACATTCAGACTAAGCATAAAAAAATAATTATGTACGTATATGTATACAAGCAACCGTGTGTTGTAATTACTTAATTGCTCGGTTCTGATTGGGCTGTTTTGCGGGGTAGGGATGGCGGTGTTCTTGGTTCATGATTTGCGCGCTACATGTTGCTCGGTCTCCATTGGCTGAGTTACCTGAAAGGCCGACGAATCAGCCATTTATTTCTAAACCCTTGCTGCTTTTAACCCTCAAAGAACGCCAAATATCGAAATTTTACCGCCTAGAGTTATCGATAACTAAGACAATTCATTATTCATATCATTGAATGATATACATGTAACAATGGTAATAAAAATTCATTAATAAAAAGCTAAGAAGAGGAGGAATATACAAGATGATTCTGGTATTTAGCGTGTGCTTTTAAGTGTAAGATAATAGATGTGAGCTTGGTAACAGTGGGGTGTAAGAGACGCGCTCTCGTGGTGGATGCACCAAATGCCAGTGTCAATATGGCCGTTACCGAGAGCGCAGTATGTGCAGAGACACGGACGCGGTAGTTTCTTCGGTCTCTAACATGAAGTACACTCTGGTAGGGAAAAACGTTTCTACGAAATATTAACACATTTATTGAAAAATTTGAACAAAATGAATTGTGTTGTGGAAGAGCGGATAAACAGCATGCAAAACGAAAACGCTCGGGTGCAAGGTATGTGGTTATCGTGTTCGATAAAAAGTGTTTTTCACCGGTTGTTTACGAATGTTTAGCGGCAGAAACACGCTAGTCTTCGCACGCAACCTCCTCGACGCGCATTCGATCGATTTGTCGCTACATTTATTGGCATTGCCAATTCAATGACTACCAACCGAATCTCTAGAAATGCAAATGAAATCTCCAAATAAACGTATACTTTTTGGTGATAGTTTCGGAAATTTTCTGTGAAGAATCAGTCTTGTGCTAAGTGGATAATGCATCTGTGTGTAACACCAGAATTAACCGTTCGATTACGTTTTTCATCGCATTTATTTTAAACTATTTATTAAATACATTTTTAATTCGATATGTTTTCTAATCTCTGTGTGAATACATATTACTTGGTGATATTGTATAATTTCCACAAACATACATATACAAGTTATTTAAAAATAATTCTTACGTCTATTATAAACTTTAAGCATCAATTTGAAAAAATTTTAATAAAGTCATAATAGATTTACTAAACCATAAATATTGTTAACACTTTATTGAATAATAAAGAGAGTGTTTAAACTGCTACTCTGACTTTCAAATGTTAAATTTCATTGATCTCTGTTACTATCATTATCGTCATTTTGTATTATTTAAGAATGTTAAATAATTAGTAAAAATAATTCGCTAAATCTTTTCACACTCCTGCATAATTCTATCAATTAGAATTAGAATTCCCGATATTAATTAGAAAATCCTGCATAAATTCTATTTGTAAATGTAGCTGAAAGTATTTATTGAGCTCGTGACATTATAAGTGCATGTACAATAATATCGATAAGAAGAAAATATTTTCTATTACATTAAATTTTCAAATAAATACAAAAATTGATTACACATGATATGTTACGTTACTATAACAATGCCTCAATTATTATGTTATATAAGCATATTATGTACATTTGCTTGTGGTATTCTTTTGAAACTTTTTATTCGTGTTAAATACGTGCGGCATCTGTGTTTAAGCAATTTACATTATGAAGTGAACAAGATAAAATTTGTTTTTTTCGAATGAGTTCTTTAAAGAAAAATTCAATTTGGATAGAAAAACTGAAATTTTGTTTTGAACAATAAAAACAAAAAAAAAAATAAAATTGTTTAATGTATTTAGAAATCTGTCTGTTGCTGTCATAACCATTTACAAAACTATTTTTATAAAATGTTTCCAAATGAAATTTTTCAACAATTATTTATTTGTTAATGTATAGATACCAAAAAGGAAATGGTTAAAAACAATGGAAGACTAAAATTGAACAATGATGAATCAAAACCATCAATTATTGAGCTGTTTCCTTGGATCCTAGAGTTTAAAAAAATGTGCAGGTGCATACATACAGAAAAAAGTATGGCATCTTTAACAGAACTTATGCAATTTTATGTGAGGTAATGATTATATCGTCATAAGTTTGTATCATCCCTATTTTCAGTTTACCAGTAATATTTTTTCTGGGAACTGGTTTAAAAATCAGTAAAAGTAGATAACTTAGTTCTTTAGATATTATACATTATATGTAGGTATTATTATAAATATATATATGTAATTATATATATAATAATAATATACAATAAATGTATATATACAATACAAGCGTGTTTCCTTTATGAACATCAAATTAAAATTATTAAGAATATCCATAATGGGAAGATCATTAGAATGCAATAAAGTAAAGTGGTATATAAAGAAGGTAGTGACTATATGGTCCTGAATTTAAAAGATATAATTTTTTTAGTATTAAATTATGATCAATGGAAATATTAGGGAAACATTAGAAAATATTCATCAAATAATTACTGTAAAACATATTGAGAACAATTCTAAATGAAAGTGATCTAATAACAATAATATCAGTATAAAATGTTTTCAAATTATAAATTAATATCAATAATCAAAAATGTATATAAAAATTATTAAGAATAAAAATAGAAATAAATGTAATTATTACAAAATTTTGAGGTTGTAAGGGACAAAACAATAAATAAATACTACTACAAAAGGACAATGCAATAAATAAATACTATCACATGAGGGACAACGCAATAAATAAATACTATTACATAAGGGACAACACAAAAAATAAATACTATTACTACTACTACTACTAATGCTACAAAAATTATTGTTTGTTTTAATTATTTTATATCACATCAAGCTTACTTTAAAAACAATGTTTATTATTGAAAGCTTCAATAACTTCATACAATTCTGTAATCATACTCATTAAACTTTTTATGCTTTCAGGGCATAATTAAATTTTTGTATCTGTTTGATATCTGTTAATATCAGTGATATGTTTACATATATATAATATTCGTACTAATTATTTAAATAAACTATTAATGAATTATATATTTAAGCATAAATTTGTTACATATAAATCAAACAATATAAAAAGTTGTATGAATTGCAAATTTTAGATAGGATAGAAATGGATTGCATGTTATAAATTTATCAGTTTTATTGTATTAAGAAAATGAAAAATGTTTCAGTAAATAATTTGCTTACAGAAATGTAAGTGTCAGTGTAAATGAATGTTACACAAGGCCTTTAAGAGCAGCAAAATTAAAGGATTCTATTAGTGAGACTTTAATGTTGTTCTTATATATTTATCGTGAACTTTCTGAGGTAAGCTTCTCTCTTAATTTTAATACTTTTGTATGCTGAACTGTTTCTTATGTTACCAAAACTAAACAAATTTCACCTTTTAGGATCATGATAGGTTCAGTTATTTAAATAATATGTCTGACTTATTAGCGCTCTATATAGATATGGAATTAAAAGCATCTAGGAAAAGCAGAGAAAATCATGATAAAATTTGTGCAAGGATTACTTCTTGTCTTTATGTTTATCTAGGTATGATGACGTTCATGCAAATATTTTACAGCAATTAATTTAAATAGAAATGATTTAAAATGCTGAAATATTATATGTTATCTTAAAAGAAAATTTATATATCTCTTTCAGAACATTCCATGGAACATTTATTAGATACTTTAATCAAGGTACAACTAATGTGTTGCAGTTATCATCATATTTTAGATCCAATTATAACGTAAGTATAAAACAAAGTAAAAGAGTTTATTTCTGACCTTTTTAATTCCATTGTTAGTTTGTGAAAATTCAGTCAAGAAATATAAATTAGTTTTTTCATTTGCAATAGAATTACTGCCTTAGTTAAAAATTTCATATTTATTTTATTTTATATATATATATATATATATATATATATATATATATATATATATATATATACTATACTATACTATACTATACTATACTATACTATACTATACGTTACTTACTATATTTTAAATTTATTATTAACTTTTACATTTGAGTGAATCTATATAATATTTAATTATTATGTATGCTGCATAAGTTACCTTTATTTTTTTCAATTACTTAGCAAATTATCAGATCTTTTAATAAATCGTACTTCACCAAATAAGAACTTATATTATAATATTATAACTTTTATATATATATATATATATATATATAATAACTATATAATAACTTATATATATATAACACCAATAAACGAGAGTGAAATTAAATTTTAATATAAGTTCTTATTTGGTGAATTACGATTTATTAAAAGATCTGATAATTTGCTATATATATATATTTAATATTTAATATATACATACATACGTACATATACACAACTATTTTCCTTTTTAGGAAAATAATAAAAAATATTCCCATTCACCCAGAATCAAGTATTATGTATATTCGTTACTTTTTTATTTATCGTTTGTGGAGAAAAATAAATGAAAATGTGGCTGTAAAAGATCAAATAACAGCTGCTGCAATTGCATCTCTGGGGCCATTGCCATCTACATTCTCGTCAAGTATATTAGAAGATGTATTGCCAAAAGTGCCAAAGAGTCAACCAAATTCTACAAAAGCTCTATTGCAGCATAAATTTGATATAAAAAAACATTGTGAAATGTTTGCACAATATTGCAGAAAAAGCAATGGAAGTGTATACCAGGACGGAATTGCAACTCCCATTGATTCGTCCAGTAGAATTAATTCAAAAATGGTATTTATCTATATACTAATTGTTTCTTTTCGTGCACATTTGTTATATTCAATTGACACATTTATAATTATTAATCATCACTTTCAAATTGCTAGCAAAATTATTTATTAGGTTTTCCAAACTATAGTAATTACTGCATAAAGTTATTTTTATGTAAATAACAAAACTAGTAATTAATCTATGAAACTTGGATCAGTGTGCACATAAAAATAATATAACTTAATTACGACAAAATTAATAATAATTTATGTTCATGCACGTCAGTCGGAAGATATGGTTAAGAAAGATGTAGAATATGTAGATAATAACGTGAATTCAATTATATCAGATAAAAATAAAAAAAATGAATCTATTTCTTTGCTAAATACTTTTAAAACTTTAAATTTGGAAGAACAAACTAGTTTTAAATGTTTAGGTACTTTTTCGAATAATATTTCTACGGAGCATGTTAATTCTAAAACAATTAAATCAAATAAAGGTCGTTTGCGGAGGAAATGTAAAAAGTCTAATGAGATTGTAATTATTGATTTAACTAATGATATAGTGCTCGAGAAATGTATAAAGAAACGAAAATCTAGAAAATTACCATGGTTAGAAGAAGCAAAAAAGAATATCGATTTAAAGATAGTAAAAGCATCACACAAGAAGAGAAGACAGGAACATGTCGGACTTACACATCCATCAAATACCTCACGAAATATTAGTCATCGATCGGAAGATTCCTCTCAATCGGTATGTGCCACGAAAAGTCTCAGTGAAAAAAATGAATCTAATATATGCCGAACGGTTGTCCTTAAAAATGATGAAAATAAGATGGAAATCGACAAAGAGTTAATAACTTGTACAGAAAGTATAAGAAAATCGATTGGTACGGAAGTCAATACTAAAGAAGTAAATATTAAAGCGTCTACAATGATCAGTAAAACAGTTCTAACCGAGATACTCCCGCTAACGAAGCAAGTATCAAAAATTTCAAACAGCGTTGTTAATGGTAATTGTTTAAGTAATGCAGATATTTCGAATATACAGAGCGACGAGAAGGAGAATGATAGTTTTAATAAACAAACTGTGATCAAGCGATTGACAGAAACAGACGTTTTCTCAGAGCCTGAAACACGCGAAAAAGTTGAAAGTTTTAAAAAAGTCTGTGATCTAGAAACAGAATGCCCAGGTGTAAATAATACCACAATTTGTACTCAGTATAATTCCAAAGATAACGCTGATAGTTCTAATCGTTCTAATTTTAATGTAATTAATGACGAGGTAACCGAAAGGATAACATTGTCGGAAAACTTCGAGCTCGAAAGGAATAATCAAAATGTCTCGAGCGACAAAATGTTAAATAATACTTGTTTCAGTGAAAGTGTTTGTAAATCTGACTACTCTAACAGCACCGTTAATTCCGAGATTAGACGCGATGAATTAATTACGCCGCAAAATAATGATAGAAACGAAACAATCTCTACTGGAAGAATCCAGAAAGTTGAAGCTTCTCCTGTTAAAAATGTATTAGATTATGAGGAGAAGCAAGGATCATCGGGTATACTTGTCGAAATTTCGACAATGCAAAAGAAGCTTGAATCGCGAATGGAATCGAAATCATCAAAGTTCGTAAACAGAGCGAAAGATGAATTCTGCACGCGACCAGAATTAGAAATCTGTAGTTATGATGAAATAAACGAGAATATAAGAGAAAATAAATCAAGCATCGATAATATTAGAGAATCTATTTTCGAATCTTATTCTACGGATAAGAAAGATATTTCTAATACAATTAATGCAACGTGCCCGAATGAAAATATTGAAAATAATGAAAATAACGAAAATTCTTGTATCGATACAAACTTTAAGAAGCCTGTAGGAGACAAGTGCGATAATGATATTGGCAAATATGTTAATAAGGAAGATGTTCCTTGCAAATCTGACAAAGTATCATCAGAAATCACGCCAAAGGAGTGTAATAATTTATATAAAGTAACAGAGGAAAAAAATGTGTGTACCGTTGCCAAAAATAAATATATCGTTCAAGATTCTGAATTACAAGACAATATCGATGGTCTGTCGTTGTTGGCGAGTGTTTCGCAGCATATACCACATTTAAAGCCTGAATCCGACGTAAAATGCGATCAAATAAAAGTAAAGGATTACGCATCTTTGAGGTATGCGTGTTACAATCAAATCACTGATGACGAGACTGATACAAATGATTCGTCAAATACCGTTTCCCTATTACTTGAAAATCCATCCGCAGAAATAATCAATAGAATCGTTGGCATTTATCCCGAGGACACCATAGATAAAGTCGAGCTTCGAGTAGAAGTAACATCTAACGAAGCGGAGAGTGGAAACGGTGATAGCGAGTTGTGTAAAGTCATTTCTCATCCGGAAACAAGCATAAATTACGACACGGACGCGCTGACGCATAATTTCGCCCCCATTGAGAACAATGCGCAAACCGTGAAAGAGAATACAAACGTAATACTAAACGGAGAAACCATAGTTTTGCTGCAAAAGTCTCCTAACAGTAATCTGTATATTATAAACAAAGCAGTTGAAAATTTGGAGGATCACGCTAGCGACGAGGAGATCAATAGGTTAAAAGAGAAAAATTGGATATCTCCAACTGAAGATTGTGGACAATTCGAAGCTATAACTTCTCTGGACTATGCGTCGTGTAATTTGGAATTAACTTCGTACAACAAGGAATTACCGTATCAAGAGAACAAGTGTTCCGTAGAAGGGATCAAGATTGAACCGGAAGATAAGAATTTCGCAGACACGAAAGCATATTCAAAAAAAGCACCGCTATCGACCGACATGCTTTCTGTCAATTCGCAAATGTATCAGGAGGTAAACTTAATGAGCAAATCGATGGATAAGCGGAAATCAAAATCGAATCTCACCTTCCGACAAAATATCAAACAAGAATTCAATATCTCTAATCATATCGCACCGAACTGCGCGATCCCGGGATTCAATGGAATTCACTCACACCCACACGAAGTTAACGCTCAACATCCCTTACATATATCTGCCACTCATCCAACTACCTTACCACCGATCTATGGAAATTGTGCAGCCAATGGGGAATTATGCGTACCATATCATAAACATTGCACCTCGGTATCGTGTAGTTTGCAAATTAATGCTAACACTTCCCTTCATTCGCACGCGAAATCGGGTAGTTCATGCGGAAGATCGCATTGCTCCTGTTTAAATTGCACCTACGATATCGTCGCGCATTGCAGACAGTGTATACACCCAGCGACGGATACACACGTGTCTTGTATCGAAAGTAGTCCGTATTTTTTGCCAACGCATTCGTCAGTACAAAGCCCTGCCGTCCAAGAGCATGACAGAGCAAAGAATGAAGTCGTTATAGAAAAATTATACGACGATCAATTATTGTGTAAAATAGAGAACAACCTTTTGCAAAATAAGTCATTGGAAAAACTGGGAGTACAGTGCGATTCAGAAAAAGGAGTGTTTAAAAAAGATGCGGAGAATAAGTTGCCTTTAAAGAAAAGGCTGAAGGCGCATGCTATGGCATATGCGGGCACACCTATAAAAACTGAAAAAATAGACAATTATCCAGCTATGCCTATGATGTCTATAGCTGCTTTAGAAGCGTTAGACAATACACGGAAGAGATCTGATCAAATCGTTAAATCCGAATACGAACTGTCTCTTACGAAAAAGCAGGAACTGCATAGTGACTATCATTGCAATTCGCATTTGATAAGAAGAAATTATTACAAAGATGTACAGGATACCGAATCACATCAAAATCTCGCGAACGAAAATGCAAGGAAGATCGAATGTCAATTTCGATCGACAAATGATCAAACTAGTAATACTATATATCAAGAATCTTGCCTTCAGAGGACAGTTAAAACATTCGAGCAACAGGAAGAGGTGAATCTATTAGACGTGACGTCGATAAAGCAATTTGAGATAGAAACGATAGAGCAGGAAGGAACGTATAAAAGGGTAAAGAAAACACAGTCGCCTCTTCGGCAAACAAGAAGCTCAAAAAGAAACGTTCCTAAAGTAAATTATTCTTACACCGATGTTGATCCAGAGTGGAATCCGTCCGGTGAGTCAAAACGCAAACGTAAAAAGACTAGTCGATGATCGATACCACCTCATTATGGAAATTCATTACTGTAAGAAATTTTTCTGAGATTTAAATAATTAAGTGTACATTACTCCTACAAGACTGTGGCATCATAAACTTGTAAATGTTGTATAAATGAGAAGATAAATTATCCTGGGAAGATATTTACATACCGGCGAAGTGTATAGTACAATGCTCGAAGATCAATATTAGCGTAATTTTTTTTAATTTTTAAGCAGCATCATGGAAGATATTTACATTTAGTAGATTGTACGTATATTTTGTCGGACACGGACAGTTTCATACTAAAACAATAGAAAATTCTTTAGTGTTCGTAATTTACTGTGTATAAAACTGTGCAGTATTATACTCCATTTTATCAGACTACTAGTTAATTTTGATATAAATTCTCTGATTTTAATTAAATTCAGTATATTTGTAATCATTTAGAGCAAAATTTCGTCATTTATAAAGTAATTAAAATCTTTTATATGAATCGGATAAAAATTACTTTTGTATATAATTTTGTAAATATATTATAATCCAAAATAATTGTATGCAAATTTTACGATTTTATAACTCGCATATAGAAGGTAAGATAATTTACGTTAACAAATAATTTTAAATACATTCTGCTAAGCTACATGAAACACCATGATGTGGTACAAACAACTCGATATTTTTATATAAACTAATAAAAGATATTCTTTATCAGCTTTAAAATTAAATTTTCATTAAATACATGTTCGTATGTATTCATAGCATAAGATTTTATGTAGCAAAGTATGAATTACCGTAGTACATAAAACTACTATTAACTTTAATCTCTTTGACAAACATTAGATTTTATATTTTTCAGTTTGATGGAATAAAATTATTTAAATTCAGAAAAATGAGAAAAGCTGGCTCATGACAACATTATAGTTTAAAAGAATTTGGATAGGTAAGATTAAAAATCAAATAACATAATAAAGTATATGTATATTTGAATATTCTCCTTTCTAGCCTGTATAAAAAAAGTTGCATGCTAAATAAGAAAATATTTTACTATAGAAGTTTAACATTTTCTATTCCAGATTAATTATTTCCTCCAGATTAATATTGAAAAATTTCAAGCAACTGCTTAATTCGCAAAATGTGATGTCAATAAATTTGCCAAATAACATAGAAATAACAGTACCGTCATACAAAAATAGAACAGGAAAAATGAACTTCCTTCGATTTTTTAACCTGTCCTTTTAATACATATAGCAGCATTATTTGTTATAGATATACTCTTAGAGATCACAATGCAAGTAACATAGCTAGTCATCACTTTTTAGTTATGATTTAAAACATATTTAGTTTACATGTTACTAAAATAAAACACGAGAAAGTAATATGTATTCAAAAATTTCAGGTTAAAATCGAAAACATCACGTAAAATTAAAAAAATGTACTTAGACTTTGTATACTTACCAAAATGATAGAGCTTTGTTACATGGAACGTCATTCGATACAATACTCGAATTTATAGCGCCTTTACATAATTTATGCTTTAAAAATTTAACATATTTTAAAAAATTATTCGATTATTTTTCTCAAGTGTTTGGATAAAGTACATGTATCTCGCTGTACAAATTCTAGATTTAAAAAGAAGGAAATGTAACTTTTGGAAGTTAAACTTTAAAGAGATTAAAGAATTCTAATAGTTAATTTACTTTTCTTCAATTATTATTTCTCATTTATGTATAACACATATATTCACTCGTTTGAAAATACAAGGTTATTTGCATAGTTCAGTGCCATATTCTTGTGTTTGATATCTGTGATTATTAGCTGACTAATGCTAAATTAGTAACGTGTTTTATTGTACAAAAAATGTATTTGATTGAATACTTAAAAACTATCTGAAATTTATAATTAATCCGAATTTGATATTTATAAACATTTCTACATAGAGAAATAATCATAATCAAGACAAGCTACTTTGCAATGCAATTTTTTCGTGCA
Source organism: Bombus terrestris (assembly GCF_910591885.1). Classification (NCBI taxonomy): domain Eukaryota; kingdom Metazoa; phylum Arthropoda; class Insecta; order Hymenoptera; family Apidae; genus Bombus; species Bombus terrestris. Next base: position 9,545,650 of record NC_063275.1, read on the forward strand.
AATAATACGAAATTTCATTTCGATTACAGAAATTATGTAGGTAACTATAACTTTTACGATGTATAAAAAAAGACATGCGATATTAATGCAGCAGATAAACGTTTATTATTCCTTCTTTATCGTTACCATTTATTTTTTCAAAAAAAAAGTCTGATAGGTTTAAGTTAACGTAACATAATTCGATATTAATTATTACAATCGCGATTAAATGATTGCCAAATGTTTCTATTTATGCACATGACCATATGGATAGTTTGTTACTAAGAAAATTATCCTAAGCGCCAAGCATTTATTAGCAAAAGTCTGATATCCTAAAATATAATTTAGAGTAGTAACATTGCATCAAATGCCTCATTCATTCGTGTTCATAAAAAAAAATTGAGTACTGTGTATGTGTAGAACGTTATGTCATAATAATGAATAAACTTGTATTTACATACATTTGTAAATTACATGCATTACGCAGTGCATAGACTGGGTTTTTTAAGAAAAATGGTATAAACATATTTACCTCATATTTACGTCCCTAGCGTAAATTTTTTACGTTTACGATTAGGGTTAGACGTAGTTTGTAACAGGGTACTCGTTTATATATTCTTTTAATACCTTTATATTTAATTATTTTTTATTTAAACATCTAAAATCATGTATCTATGAGATTTTTATTTTATCTAATACTTGACTCTATATTACGATACATTATGTAAAACTCATTTTTAATATACATAGTTATTTTATATGTTCATTAAAGTGCTTTTATCCGTTTTATAGTATCCTACAAATAAAAATATTTTTGTTTTCCAACAATATTCCATAATATATAGTAGTTTGTGCAATTTCGTCATTCTTCAAATAAAAGATGCAAATAGAATAAGATATGCATGAAAAATAAAACTATTTTAAATTTTAAGAGATAAAAAAATATATATATAGCTGTAGTTTTTATGCATCAAAAATATTTTTAATTGGACTTTCGAAAGGAAAAAAAGATTGAAGATATGAAAATTAAAGTTATTTTAGATTTAAAAAGCTTTAGAAATATACATATATAATATATATATATAGTTATAATATTTGTGTACAATATAATTGTAAATATATATATACACCTTTAAATATCTGTAGATCATTTGTTAACATAATATTAACAATATAATAAAACACTGAAGTAAATTTTATTTATTAAAATATGTTTAGAAAATTTTTGTAGAGATGTATATTTATGTAATTCTATATAATTTTATTATCCTATTACAGTATACTCAATTTATTTGTATATACGCTATTATTTTCTTAATTAATGAAAATACGAAAAATTTTTTCATATAAAAGTTGCTTAACTTCATAGGGGGTATTTAGTAAGATATTTCGATTTCTTTTTACATTCTTATTTAAAGAGATTTTAATACCAATGTAATTTTTGAAGCGAAACTATACATTTTTATACACTATTTAATGCATTCTTTATAAAAAGATATTAAGGTATAACGATTAGTTTAAAAGATATTTTAACCTTTAGTCTTCTAAAACTTATTGCATAAAAGACAAGAAAAAAATAAATATAAAAGCGCTGCGTTGTCTTTATTCTTTTGTTCAGTCTCTAAATCGTACATTATGGACAAACTAGTATAATTGTAAATTATATAAATCTGGTACAATCATTCGATTAATACGTTAATCGCATAAAATACATTAATGTGTACAAAGTAATGCAAATACCTAACGTCCACATTAATCTTGTTACAGAGTTATTTAGTGAAACATAATAGCACATATTTCATCTTTCATACGTACAGATCATAACGTTACATTTATAACTTTACATTTACGTCTATAAATCATTATCAATATAAATTATGTATATCTAATTTAACTCTAATACATGTCTTTAAATAACTGATTTTATCATTATACATATGATATAAAAAAGAAAATATTTTTTGGTATTTAAATACATGTATAGTACAAGTATTTTATTCAAGAATTGGTCAGATTAAAACATTTCAGTTTCTTTTCCCTTTTCCTACCTTTTAGCAAAGGTTTGAATACACAGTAATATAATAGAAATATTTTTATTATCGCAAAGTGGTATTTCTCATACATTTAATACATAATATCCTAATAAGGTATTTAATTAATTTCTACTGTTCCTTTTTTTGTACATTCTATTTATTTAACATTAACTATGATTTCCTTAAATATTGTGTGATGTTTCATGAATAATTGTTAATCCTTCAATAGGGTAATAGTAAAAATACAAATCTATATGCATCTATTATAACATGTATAATAGAAGTATATGTATAAAATAAATAGATGTGCAGCTTCATTAATTGAATATCATATATTATTTCAGTATCTCTCTGTTATAAATAAAATTAAAAATTAAATTTTTATACTTTTAATATAACTTTTGAATCGTTGGATCACTAAAGTTGAGACCTGCATTTTTGTATTCTAGGTGATAATTTTATATCTCGCAAACTGAAATTATATCCACAATTAAGTGTACAAGTAAGAAAACAACTTTACTTATATAAACTTATTTTAAAAAAACAAAATCGTTTTAAGAAATGTTTTACGTTAATATTTTATCGCATTTCCGTGAGTATCTATGACTGCCTGCAAACGTCACAGCATCATTTCGATTATCGTTTTCCACGTTTCTACCACTTTTTTCTTTCCACTTTCTTTATTTTTTATATTACAATTTTCTAATCGATCTTTTAATTCTCTCCATAAATGTTCTATTGTATTCAGATCCGATAATTGTGGTGTTTTCAATAATATTAGGACATTATAATGCAATCATTACTTTCTTTTGCTGTAAATGATATACTGATAACCAATGGTTATAAATTTCGTTTTAAAATGCCCAGATATTTCATCTTCTCCACTGTTTCCTCTATAAATTCGATATTTCCTATATCACGATTAATCTCCCATTGTATTTAAAAGTTGGTCATGTAGTCGTACATGAATTTTATGGAACTGTGCATTCGACCGTCTCCATGCTATTTCTTTACCGTCCACACCAAATAAATTAATTTTAATTTCGTCAGAAAAAATTAAATTTTTCCAGAAACTTTCTGGATAATTGCAAACATTTTAGTTTGTTTGCTTTGGAAATATAGGACTTTCTTCGAGATACTCGATCGTGGTACCCCTCTCTATGCAAAACTTGACGGATTGTTCCCCTTGACAGGCTTGCTAAGTCTTGAAGAATCATCTATTGGTAATTTTGCGAGCTTAATTTTAATTTCTCGCACTACATATCTTTCGTTATACTCGGAAAGAATATTTTTCTGCCTCGATCGCTCTTATTTTTTACTGCACCTTCATATCTAAATTTATTTATTATTTTATGTGCAATAAAATGGATTCTACCATTAACTATACTACTAATTTGCCACAGAGAACTTCCTTTACAATATAAATATACAATGATTTATCGAAGAGAAATATCAGTTTCTTTTCTTTCCGAAGTCGTTGTTAAACTGGTGCGAAATAACAAACGAAAATCAAAGCAAATTATGCTATGTGCCTTACAATGTAGGGTAACCGTACCTCTATAATAAAATCGAAAAACAAATGCATAACAATATAACCCAATATATATTTGGGAGGATTCTTACTCCGTACGCTCAATTTTATATTGGTAAAATCGTTGTATGTCTGGGAACATTAATAAAGAAAACAAGATTAATTTATTTGACTATTTCTTTTCAGCAATCGAATTTAAACTGTAGTACAATACTTTTTGCTGTATTTTATAAAACATGGATTTAGTATGCCCAATTTTGCTAGGTGTACATAAGTTTCGAAAAATTATATTAGGAAGAAAACAAATTTACGAAGTTATAAATTTACAATGTAATTATAGAAGAACTGTTCAATCACATTACATTTCATGAATTTACAAATAAATTTTCTTTCGTGTCATATAAGTATGTCTATACTTTTATTTTATTTTATACGCCGTTTAGTGACATATTGTATGGTTTGAAATATATAAGCAATCTTTTATACATATTTCTAAAATTCAGATCTTAAATATTTAAACGAGAATACAATTTTCTACAAAATAGCAAAGGTTGTTCACGCCTTTGTCAATGTCTACGCAGTATCATTTACGATTTTGGGATACAAAATAATTCGTTATCTTACTTTTATATACAGGATGGTTGGTAACTGATAGTGCAAACGGAAAGGGGGTGATTCTACGCGAAAAAAGAAGTAGAAAATATAGAATAAAAATTTTTCGTTTGAGGCTTTGTTTTCGAGAAAATCGACTTTGAATTTTCGCTCGGTACGCGTGCGCTTTATCACGTCTCGTTATAACGGTTCTCACTGTAGATCGTTGTCTCGATAGATATTATCGCAGTTTAAGTTTGTTTTTGCCGTAACGGAAAATTAGGAATACATAATGAAATAATATGAAGTAATCATAAAGTTTATTATTACAAAAATTGCTGAAAATGTTGCCCATTCTGCCGAACACATACTTCTGCTCTTCTAATTAAATTTCTATGAACACCTAAGTCGATTTTCTCGAAAACAAAGCCTCAAACGAAAAATTTTTATTGTATATTTTCTACTTCTTTTTTCTTTACTTTACTTCTTTACTTCTTTTTCGCGTAGAATCACCACCTTTCCGCTTATACCACCAGTTATCAATCACCCTGTATATTGCAGGTAAATAATTTTTTATTCTTAATTGAATTTTTCTTAGTTGAATTAAAAAAGTATTTTAATTACATGACGAATATAATATGTGTAAAAGTAATGATTTCGAATAATTTATAATTTACAAACTGACTAAGAATAACTATCATAGTTTTTTACAATTCTATTTAGGCAATCAAATGGAATGGCGAATGGTTAAAAGCTTGCAATTATTAAGGTCAAATAGTACCATATAAATAATATGACTTAATTTGCTAAATATAATACTTACTAGATATAATACTTGCAAACAATACATAAAACAATTTAAGTAAAATAAAAATATCTCTTTTACATAAACATACAAAATACAAATCCGCATAAACAATTTTATTTTGTGTTTAATTTTTAACATAAAATACACACTACTTTATTGGAAGAGTAACAATTAATTATTATTTTAATAATATTTCGAAAATACTAAAAATTAAGTCTTTTTGTATAATTCTTGTACTTTGGGAGGGGAAAAAAAAAAACAAAAATGAAACGTATTTTTTAATATAAAAGTAACTAATAAATACTAGATATGTTAAATTACTTATATACTATTGGATTACTTGCTTATATCATTTTTATATCTTATAAAAACTAATATGTAACTTCAATAGTTGACAATAAATTTCTTCTGAAAAATACTTCTTTTTTATTTTAATCACTCCTACATAAAACTAAGATGATAAACTTAAAACTTAGTAAGGTTTGTTTCAGAAGTAATCACTATTGTTATGTCAAATAAAATGTTTTTTATATTTTTCAAGCAATTAACACTAAACCCACCACTATCGGTCAATTTGACCGTTCTCAAACTTTTGTACAGCTTTTACATATTTAAACATTATCACATCGCCATCAAAATATATAGCTTTTCTTAAAATATGCATACAATGTATTTTTCAGTATTTACTTCTCTCTCTCTCTCTCTCTCTCTCTCTCTCTCTCTCTCTCTTTTCCAAGAAATATATGTAGCCTGTCCTATCTACCGTCACCGATCTATTTGACTGCTCGAGATAACATGGTATTACTCTCCTAAACTTATACAATCAGTACAAAGGAAGGCTATCTGAATATGGCATTTCTCTAAAGAAATGACCAAATGGCAAGAAAATGTATTGTCAAGTTGAAATGTTGTAGCTAACCTCTGCAGGTGTTCTTCAATATTCTGGATCTAGCTGGAATAAACGCCTAGGTTTTGTATAAAGAAACAACGGGAGAAAAAATTTTAAAGAAGGAATTTTTATTCTTGTTAGTTAAAGAACTTGACGCTGCATATTAAAAATCGCAGGAAGAAGAAGATGTACCAAAAGCATCAACAAATACAAGTTCGAATTCACATGTACGAAAATCTTGTCAAGTAAAATATTGTAGAGTTTACAAAAAATATGTGTACGGCAGATGTACATTCGAGAACAGAATAATTTGTAAAAAAATGCAGTGAAAGCGAATGGGATTATGTATTATTTATATATTTAAAAAAATGTGTATTTATGTGTATACAAGGTGTATAGGAATAGAAGAAGCTATATAACTACTTTTCAATTTTAATCCTCTTTCCTAGTTTCTAATTGAAATTATATAAAAATAAATTTGTACTGTTATTTTATGAAAGTTATTCATATACTAATTCATTGAGCAACAAAAAGCAATAACTTTTTTTAAGGAGTAAATATACAAAAAGTGTCGATAGGTTTAGTGTCAATATCTGATATTAAAATTGTCATAAATATTATAAACATATAACATACAAAGATAATGATAAAAACTATCAGCACTAAAAATAAGTTGCATATAAGTTATACTAACAATAAATTCTGATTGTATTTACAAGGGCAAGAATTAATTTATAAAATTTATTAATATAATAGGATGTATAAAATTCAACAAATCAAACTGAAACTACTTTAAAATTAAAATATCACATATTATTTTAATATTGCTTTCAAGATTACTGTCAACCATAAATTTCCAATAGATAATACTTTTCAAGCAAACCTTACAAAATGTAATTAATATTTTTTGATATACATAATATTTACTTTAAAAAAGAATAAAGTGCCTAGAATCATACTTCGAATTTTTAGCACTTTAATATACTTTGCTATATTTTTTGCAAATTAAATTAATTAAAAAAGGTATTTGGCATGACATATCGTCTCTAAAAATTGTAATTTTTGTAAAATATTATGTTTAGTATAAAGTAAATAAGAACAAGAGTTTCTTCAAAATTTTAGGAATGGTTAAAAACTTTGTTGAAACCTTAGTATGTATTTTGTACATTGAAAAAACTAACATAATAACAAAAAATCTAGCAAGTAAAATCTTAAAAAAGTTTATAATTTAAATATTACTGGAGAGATCATTCAAATACTTTCTTTTATAAACTTTGTATCTGAAATCATACTTTGCTGTATTATTTACATTTATGTACATGTACAAATTGTATAGTAAGTTTTCTTATTTCTTCGAATTTAAATAATTTTATAAATTAAGAAATATAAAATCTAATACTTTGCAATGTCGGAAAGATTAAAGTAATGTCAATAGTAATTAACATTAAGTAATGGCAATTTTATGCGCTACAATAATTTATATTTTGTTGCATAAAACTTTATGATTTTTATACACATACATGCACAATCTTATAAAAAATCTGCATCTCAGCTAATTTTAATATTAATAAATATTGTTTTTAATTAATTCTCATCAAAATATCAAATTGTCTTATACCACAATATGATACTTTATGCAGCTTGGTATAATACATTTAGAATTATTCGTGAATGTAAATTATTTCACATACTATATAAGAGTTATAAAACTTTGCTTACAATTATTTTGCATTACAATATTATATTTACATAATTACACACAAAAGTAATTTTTTCATAAATGAAAACATTTTCATTAAATGATTATAGATATTCTCAATTGAATTAAAATTATTAGGACTATATCAAAACTAAGTAATCATTGAAATTAGATAAAATGCAAGATAATACTGCTCAATTTTACACACAGGAAATTACGAACACTAAAAGAGTTCTTATTCTTTTAATATGAAACTACCTGTGTCTAACAGAATACAGGTACGATCTATGATATCTAAACATCCTCCATATTGTTGCTTTGGAATTCTTCGAAAAATTACACTAATGTTGATCTTCGATTATTGTACTGTACATTTTTCCAATGTGCAAATATCTCCCAACAATAATTTATCTTCTCATTTATACAGTATTTATAAGTTTAAGGGACCCTCAAATGATCAATATATATATTATCAATATTTCAGGGTTCTGAACACGATATTATTATGCATGTAAGGAGATCCTCATATATTATATGTATATTGTATCCTTTACGGACGAGTGTCGACAAATAGCCGCCCAAGTCTATTTACCGTTACGGACGCGTGTCGGCGTATAGCCGCTCGAATCTGTTCACAGTTCCGTACAGTTATTTTGAAGTGGCTGACGTATGTCTATTTTTCCGAACGATAATCTTATGCGTATTTACACATGGGTACAATAAACTAAACAGTATTATGTTTTTGATGAAAGAAACTTGTAGATCTTTAGAAATCTTATCTTTCATTTAACGTAAACTCGCGATGCAGGATGATGGTCGAGTCAGAATGAATTTAAATCTTTCCATAGCATTGCCAGATGAATCAGAAAGCTTTTTATATAATTTATA